>NC_056737.1:719122550-719287550 GCF_019279795.1 Protopterus annectens
TACACCTTCTGCCTCTGCCTACTGTATGTCACAAAAGCAAACCTCTGTAGGTGAAAAGTACCTTATTTCATACTGTGTAATTTGTGTTTCTTGTAAATACTCATTTATTAGCCTCTTACCTGCATTGTTTTTTGTATAACCTTCTAATTATTGTTCACTGTTAAATTTTTGTCTTTGTAAGATCCTCTAAAGATTGTATAAGCTCCAAATATTGTTCTCTGTGAATGTTTTGTAACAATTAATGTACTTATTCTAGAGTTTTTTCCCCCAGACCTTTGCTGAAAATGGGTTACCACCCAGTCGGACTATCCCAGTAAACAAAAGTAAATAAATAACTCCAAATAAACAAGTGGACTCAGGAATAGCCAAACAATCCAGTTTTCCAAACAAAACTTCTATTTATTAAGAACAGACGTACATGAGTGCTTTCACAGTTAAACTGCTTCTTCAGATGTGACGCACTGTTCAGATTAAATCAATTAAATACATAATGCTCTGCCTAACTAACAAATCACGTCAGACAAAATTTAAAAACACACTCCACATAAAAAACTGTTTAAACATAAATTAAAATACACATATATGAATTCAACTATAATAAATATATATGATTTCATTTACTATGTAAAAATAAATAAAGAGTGGGGACCTTATGTGCATAAACACAAAACATATGCTATACCTAAACAGAGCTCTAGCTTTTAGGGGAACTTTATCATTTTAACCATGTCCAAAATCACCCCTCAACCTAATAATCCATTTTGCCTCTAGCTGCTCTGTAAGGTTCCTGATATCCCCTCCTCAAATATTCTCATACACTCTACCAATAACCCTGAACTTAAAACTATGTGTACTGTCAGTCTCAACAATATGTCTAGCTAAAGCATTGACAATACTGCGTTTACTAATATGATATATGTGTTCTTTTATCCTATCTCTTAAGGCTCTGTCCATTTTGCCTACATAGAATTTGCAACATATTGAACAGCAAGCTAAATATACTATGTGTGCAGACTCACATGTAGCATAAACATTAAAGGTGAAATTCTTATCTTGGTCTGGATGTATAAAAATACCTGAAGTATCCATATACTTACAGGCTAAACATTTACCACAAGGTACAGTCGTTTTAATATTTTTTAACCTAACATTGCATTTAGGATAGCAAAGCTGCCTTTTTAAAGACTATATTTTATATTTACACACACACACACACACACACACACACACAGATATTTATGTGTATGTATATATATATATATATATATATATATATATATATATATATATATATATATATATATAAAAAATATGTGTGTGTGTGTGTGTGTGCGTGTGTTTGTTTTACATATATATATATATATATATATATATATATATATATATATTCATTTATTTGTTTACAAATATATATTTCTTGCAATTAATTTGTCTCTCCCAATTGTTGCCACAATGATAATTAATTTATTTTCATAATATCAGATAAATAATTTTTTTATGAAATAAAACTGAATTCATCATTTCACACCAAATAATCTATATAATTACAAAAAGTTTTTTATTTACTTGCTCCACATACTTTTGAATTCTAGCTAAATAATAACCATATAAAATCATATTCAGATTTCTTCATACTTACCAGTTATGTGTGAAATTTTCTGTAGACATACATTTTTCACTCTCTCACATTTCAAGAAAACATAGCACGTAGTCTCAATTTGCTTACACAAAAACTTAATTTTTCATTCAGTGTTTTTATATAACATGCTACCTTTTACAGGCAACTTGTTAAAATTAGCCTCCACAAGAAATCTTGACAGCGCAGCAAAATCTATACCCTCAGGATTCAATAAAAACCATGTTGACTCCGTGTAGAGCCTACATGGAATGTATCTGTGTACATGGCCACAGTTCCCCCTCGGCAGTGCTCCATGCATATAAATCATGACACGCTGCTGAGGGAGAGCATAGTAACACGCATACTGAATCCGTGTAGGCAGAAGTGTAGAGGCTATCCAGTGGTTGTGGATTTTCCAGGGAATTCCTGATTAGATGTTATGTACAGGGCGAGACTCCCTGCTACTGTTGAAATGTGCTGTGCATTAATGTTTTGTGTTTTAATTTTGTAATTTTTTTTATTTTTTAATGTACGTTCATGCAGCACAGTGCAGAGCACAGCAGTGCCAAGCTGCATTTAGCTATATATAGCTGACACCTGCCAAATATCTAAAAATAAAAACTGGATGTACTTAATTATTTTATTTTATTTTATTTTGTCTGTTTGTGTGGAGCTGCGTGGAGTGCAGCAGAGCGAAGCTGTGCTTACACATAGTCTATTGACACCTGGCAGACATTTATGTCTGTTTTTGTTTAAGCCCGTTTGCGTGGTGCGGTGCATAGCAATGCTAATGGGTAGCTTTGCAGTATATGTGAAGATATACTAGTTTACAAGCTATCCAAGTAGTTGAAGGGGTAGAGTCATGGCCTAAATCTTAGTGGGTCCTGGGTTTGAGTCCCTAGCACTCATACCATTTTTTTAATGTAATTTAATTTTTTGTTTAATTTAAAAACAAAATTGTCACATTGACAAGAGCTGCACAGTGCTATGCACTACTTAAACATGGTTAACGGTTACTACTGTTTGCATGTGGCTAAGAGTCGCTAAAATCACAGTTGTGCGAATTTCAATGATGCTCAGCTCCGCTAAGCAGGTTTGCACGATGCTAAGCAACGTGGCACTTTTGTGAATATTGCAGTATGATGTGTAAGGGTGGGAAAACAGCCTATATTAAGGCCAATAGGTGGGAATTCTGCACCATTTGTTGGAGTCTGTCTAACTGTTGGTATGCCAGGTGGTGTTGGCGAGGGTGCGTGATTTCAGGTGCACAGATGCTGTAGTCCAGGGTTTTTGTTGGGCTCCTGGTAAGCAGTTGTAAACTTAGGCTGCCTTAGGGTGGTTACCAGAGCTCAGAATGTAAGGCTGAGGTGTGGGATGGGTTGGCCAGGGAACTTACCAGTGTTACTGGTATCTCCCACACTGGTGAGCAGTGTGGTCACCACTATGATGATCTGAAGCACAGAAAGGGGAGAACTTTGGACACCTGGGTCAAGAGGCCAGGGATGGGCATGCCCCAGACTTATGTAAGTATTTCTGCCACTACTTTACTAAAATACAAGCTGAATCTGTGCAAAACTGGTATGCATAATGGTGTGCTTCTCTTTAAACAGCTGCAGCTGAGAGGTCTCGCAACATGCAGTCCCATGCCAGGCTCCTGGTCAGAATGCATCGTGAGTGTGGTAAGTATGGATATATTATGATAACTGTAGTGTAATAAAGAATAAACAATAAAAACTGTAGTGAAGTAAAGAATAAACAATACAAACCATAGTGCAATAACCAATAAACAATACCAGTAACAGTAAGCGATAAGGCGTAAAGCAGGATTGTGGTGTCATAACATAATTTCAGTACAGCTGTATGCATTGCATGTCTATTGTAATGTTACTGCAGTCAACTGTAAAACTACAATAACTGTGGAATGCAAAGGTAATTGCTTGAAAAATGTATTGCAGAACCCACAGTACAGTTCAAGACTGTTTCCAGGCCACTTTCAATCACATAATGCTCTATTTTCCCCACTCTAGGAACAGAAAGTATATGGCTGAGGTATCCCACTTCATGGGCAGATATCATGTGTATACTTCACAGATACTTAGCAGCAATACCAATAAAGTGTAAAGCAGGATTGTGGTTTCATAACAAAATGTGTCTTAATACTTGCAGTAGGGATGTATTCATTGCATGTCTGTTCTAAGTTGCTGCACTCAATTGTTACATTATTTGCAGATGTCCCCTGCAATCACAGCTTTTAGTTTCTACTTCCATGCCTGCCAACTAAGACACGATGGCTGTCTAGTCTGTTTAATGTACACAAACATACCTCTCAACTGTCACAATTTTTTGTAATGTAATTACAACCGCCTAATCAGTCTGGTCCATGATAAGCAGATAAATGATTACCTGGAATGCAGTCCATTTACAGAACACCTTGGTAGTCATGTATGTGCATATTATGTGAAACAGTTCCGTATAGCTGTGTACTTGCATTTCTTAGTGCTTGGTCCACACTGTCTCATGCTAACAGCTTGAGAGGTATGAACATGCTACATCATCTATAGAGGAATTGTAGCCACTGTACTCACAAATGACACTGTACACCTGTAGAACTATGCAATAGCAGTCTTTTTAGGGATATCATCTGCAAAGTCACTAATGGTATGGTTTTCTCTCTCTCCCCACCCTTATCCTCTTTATTTATTATTGTTATTTATTATTGTGATTTAATATTAATATATTTTGTTAAACTGACTACATTTTGTTAAACTTTAATTTATTATTGTTATTTATTATCACAATTTAATATTAATATATTTTGTTAAACTAACTTTTTTTGTCCTTATGGGTTATTTCATACTGGCTTTCTGTTAACATGCTTACTGTTATACTACTTAATGTTGTATTTCACATAATATAACTTAATATGTATTTGGATTAATCAGTATTGTGTTCCATCATGTTAATACTAACATTGGTTTGGTCATTACTAACCTTAACTTATTGTTATAACTAATTTACTACAGTGCTTCAAGGTAGGCCAGTTCCCATTGAGTCACCTACCTTGCCTCCTCTGGCCATGGCACTGGGCCCCAGCACATCTGGGACCCAGACTAATGGTGTCCCCTCTGCTGCTCCTGCATTATCTGCAGCATCAGGTAGTTTCTCCCCGTGGGACGGGGCCAACCCCCCCCCCCCCCGGGAGCAGTGGTGGAGGGGGAGTTGTCACCCATGACGCACTGCCAGTTTTCGTGTGTAGGATCATGTACCATGGGTTTGGGATGATGCCTGCTCTAGATGGAGAGCATGCTGGCCACTCTGGTGGGGCAGGCTCGCCCTGTAGCCCAGCCTCCACCACTGCCACTCCTGGGCAGTGACGGAGCAGTGCAGACAGTCCCATGGATGGGGACATGAGTCATGCTGCTACCTTTTGGAGGCACATAGGTGTGCAATTCCACTACACCCTCCGCAGGTGGGGAGGTTGGCACAATGGTTAATATGTTTACCTTACAGACACAAGGTGCAGGGTTTGATTCTCACATGGGATAATTGGCTAGGCTTAAAATGGCCCACAAGGGCAGTTAACCTAGTACTAACCAATGAACCTATGAACCATCCAAGGTGTTTACCCCCCTCTTGTGTCACACAAAACCCTGTCTGCAGTCTTGTCTGTCTACAAAAGCTTCCTCACCTACCCAACTTACTTCCCCCACATGTACCTATGTTCGTTCCCCAAAATTCTACTCTCACCTTAAAAAAAATGGCCACCTGTACCAAAACAAAAATATTGTCCCATGCATAGCTCACCATTTCACACATATGTCCACTGGACACATGTAATTTGGTCCATTTGGCTTGACAATGCAGTTATGTTGTCCTCACCCCTCTCTATGGGGGGTGAAAGTCCAAATTCATCTACAAATTCTGTCAAAATGCACTTATGGTCCTCTCCTACACCCTTCCTCCACATATCGGGTCTATATCAAAGTTCCGAACAGGGAAAACGCCGAATGTAAAAACATTGAATCCTAAATATCAAATGGTGAAAATAGTGAAGCCCTAGAACATCGAAATCTTACCTAGGGCAAGATTTTGGTGGGCCGTTCTGTGGCTTCGCTATTTCCTTCACCTGAAATAAAAAAGACCACAGTAAAGAACTTCTCAAAAGCCGACTTCACACTTCTAAAGACTAGTGTGGTCTCCTTTAAGGCCCCCGAGCCGGCGGAAAACAGTACTCAAGCCGCTGAATCACTTACAAATGCCTTCTACCAGCACCTGCAGGACTGCATGGATAAGGCAATCCCAAGCAAAACAAAGACTCTTTGTACCAAAGGCAAGCGTCCAGTCTGGTGGACCCCAGCCATAAACAAACTCTACAACAAAAGGAGGAAGCTACTACAAGATAGAGCAAAATCCTTAAAAGGTAAGACACCCTTGATCACTATAAGTAAAAAATTAAGAGCTCTCATAAAATCATCCAAAGCAAATTTCGAGAGAAAAATAGCTAAAGACTCAAAAGACAATCATAAGGCCTTCTTTAGCTATGTTAGAAACCTGGGAGGAAACTCCCAGATATGCTCAGAGCTAGTTCAAAATGATGTGAAGATTACTGATCCTACAGACATTGCCAACGTACTGGCTGACAGGTTCAGTGCAAACTCCCCCCCCCTCCCCCCCGAAAGGAGAGATATCTATACCAAACGATTGCAGCCCCCAAACATCTCCAGCGACCAAGTGAGAACTGCTCTCTCCAAAGCAAAAAAACACAGCATCCATGGGACCTGATGGTGTCCCCGGCTGTGTGCTCCATGAACTCAATGAGGAATTAAACCCACAGCTAGGACAGCTGTTTAATCAAAGTCTTACCTCTGGATACGTACCCAGGAGTGGCGCACTGCAACTGTGGTACCACTTCACAAAGGCGGTGCCTCCACCGACCCTGGAAATTACCGCCCATTAGCTTGACAAGCCTTATCTGCAAAGCCATGGAGAGGATCATAATGGACCTCATAAATAAAGACATAGGGAATTTGCAGACTTTGGATCCAACCCAGTTTGGCTTTGTCAAAGGCAGATCATGCCTTTTAAACTTGGTTGACTTTTTGAAACAGTCACCAAAGCCATTGATGAGGGAAAGGCAGTCCATACAGCCTACCTCGATCTGGCTAAGGCCTTCGATACAATACCCCATTCGGTATCATTGAAAAACTCATCAGCTTAAATGTCAACCCATACATCACAAGATGGGTTGCAAACTGGCTGAGTGACAGAACCCACAGGGTCAGAGCTGCTGGCGCCATGTCAGACTCAAAGCCTGTCACAAGTGGTGTCCCACAGGGCTCAGTCCTGGGCCCACTCTTGTTTGGCATCTACTTTTCCAGTACAAGCAAACACAGGAGGGTTATGGCTGACAAAGTTTGCAGATGACTGCAAACTGGGCCATAGTAGAAAACACATCTGACACAGATATCCTTCAGAAGGGTCTCACAGAAACGGATAACTGGTGCCAGAGCCACGCCTAAAGTTAAATGCCAAAAATGCATAGTCATACCCTTCGGGAAAACAAGGTTACCCCTAGCTACCAAATAGGTGGCAATCCACTGAGCACAGAAGAAGTTATCAGGGACCTGGGGACCCAGGTTGATAGTAGTCTGTCATTCGACACCCATGTAGCTAAAGTAGTTAGGAAGACCTTCTACATTGCCCACCTTATCATGAAGGGATTCTCATCTAGATCAAGGGAGGTCATAGTCTCCCTTTACTCATCACTCATCAGACCAATGATTGAGTACAATGCCCCATTCGGAATGTATCTGACCCGACACTTGCAGCAGCTGGAGAGGCCACAAAAGTTCCTCACCAAAAGGATAAAGGGTCTCAAAAATCTGTCCTATGCTGCCCGACTGAAAGAACTCCAGCTCTATTCAGTCGCTTACCGCTTGCTCAGAGGTGACCTTTGCCTAACATACAAGGCCATGTCAAACCCAGATTTGATGAATATGCTTCACCTCAAAAATCTAGATCCATCAGAGCCACAAGGGCGGGAGACTTAAACCTTGACACGGCTATTAATAGGACGTGCTGGAGGGATAGATTCATCACCCAAAGACTCCCTATGCTGTGGAACAAAATCCCGGTACATGTGAGGCAGAGCACCTCGCTGGCCTTGTTCAAGAGAAATCTTGACCAATGGATGGGAGATCGCAGATATACCCCAGGGACTACCTCAGTGTCACTGCTCGACAGAGGCACAGCAAAATAATGGGTATAGTTCCCCATACTAAAGGGGTGGCGTAAGCCACAAAACGATGGGCTAGGCTTGTAAATGCCCTCGGGCAGATAGCCTAGTATGAACCTATGAACCTATGAACCTATGAGAGTTACGGACCTTAGGGTTAGGGTGCGGGTTAAGGTAAGTGGATAGTTAGTAATGTATGTATGGTGTAGTGCAGGGTTGTGTTCTGTTAACTGTATGTGTGTGTATTAATTAGTTTGTTTGTGTATAGATTTGTAGGGTATGTGTGCAATAGTTACAGACCTTAGGGTTAGGGTGTGGGTTAAAATAAGTAGATACTTAGTAATGAATGTGTGGTTTAGTGTGGGGTTGGGTTTTGTTAACTGTATGTGTGAGGTTTATTTATTTTGGTGTGCTTGTGTTGTGTGTATGTTTCTTGGAACAGCGAATTTTTTCCCTGGGAAAAAATTTGCTATTCTGAGAGTTTGATGTTTTCAATATTCGAAATTCCAAGTTTGAGCATATGGTGTTCGACATTTTCGAATTTCAAATATATGATATAGACCCCACATATCTACCTGCCTTTCACTATGTTTTTCCCCCTGCTTGCACCACATTTCACCACTTTCCTATCTCCCTAGTTTTCTTTTCTTTAAAGAGTTTTTGTGTGACGCTGTGTGATGCGGCCCATTGTGCAGTGTTGCTAAGCTCAGCCAAATGTAGCTATATTGATATATGTGTTCTAAATTAATATTAACAGGTACAAAATAAACACCTGTCCCCTATTTCGAACCCAAGATCATCACACCTGCAGACCACTGTATTAACCTGCCACGCCAGACAGCCTTTAATTAAAACACGTGGTTTAAGCAAAATATAATAACTGCAAGTTACAGTCATTAAGCGAGTCTAAGTAGAGCTGCGCATCGCGCCATGTCATGCAAACTTGCTGAAAGAGTCATGGAAAAAATGGGAGTGTAACTTGGAGTCTGTTGCAAGAGTACACCAGTAGAAACCCAGACACGGAATAATAGATGTAAGTGAGGTCTCTAATAGCAGGTAAATGTACATGTTTAACAGCAACATTTAGAAATACACCTGCTAAAACATTAATGGCAGCATACATGTTCATCTTCGATCTGTTGGAGAAATACATCCATATAAAGCCATTCACATAATGATGGATGTAAAAAAAGTATGTCACAGCATGTATGTGTGTACTTATATCTTGACAAATACATCTGGTATAGCAGTGACTCAGTAGCTCCATCTAGTAAATGCTGTGCAATTGGTAACTTTTGCCACACACAGTCCTGGGTTCAAATCCATTGGTGTGTAGCATATAAATTACATTATTGTGAAGCCAGCAATTAATGACTGAGTCATGCACTCTTTATCCAAACAATGCATTCCAAATCAAATGTCTGATTTTTACTGATGCAAGTCACAGGCCTGCAGATAGGAACACACTTCACATATCCCTATAACAGTATAACTGCATAAAGTGTCAGGTCATGCATTAATGTGCATTCACAGGGGATTTTAACATAGGTAATGAAATGAGGCCCACTAATATCAGAGTGCAACACACAATCCTTTCATAAACACATTACAGATTAGCACAGCTGCACAAATAACATACACATATGAAGCCCCTGCGAGTAATAAGGACTGCCAGAATACATGTTCCAAATGAGTACCAGGCTGTAACACATGGCCTTGACAGTTGCCCAAATGGTTGACTTAGTGTTATATTTACCCCTATGTTGCTCAAGGACTCTTGTTAGTGATACCAGTGCCTAACATACTTACGTTAAACACATGCCTTAATTTGAGTGGAAGGGGTACCCTCACACTGGCTCTGCCTCTACAACAAAGCTGACACAGCTCCCACAGTTACTCTTACAGCTTGTTGTCCTCCAAAGTGTTCACACTCTCTACCTATGCCTATTGTCTGTAGCAGCAGCTGCAGCCTGTAGCACACACACATCTTTATTTAAAAGTAGCTGGTGCAGACCTACCCTCTGTGATGACATAGTCTCCTCACCCCAGTAATGTCCAGCACAACATACCAGAAAGGCTTCTAATCTACATGAAGGTCTTATATCTAATTCAGTGGTTGCATGTCATTGGCTGATGATACTGCAAATCAGCTGTGTTGGCTGCAATTAGCATTTCAGAACCCCAGATTAAGAGGCAATCACCTGGCAATGAGAAGCATGTTAAAAAGACAAACAACTAGCTATGGGGAACCAGTCTGTATGAGACTTTCTTCACACAGTAAACACATTGCTAAAAACTTTATATGTCTGCATATATCAACAGAGGAGTATTGTACTCCATCAGGTATGTAACCTTTTTCTTTACAACATGATGCATATCTGTGAATATACTTAGAGGTAATGGGGATTACAGCATTAAGCCTTTCTTAGAATGACATGTCATTGATCTCCAGATTTGTTACACCTGTAGAAGACGTACAATACGTCAGGGTTGCAATGTTTTTTGTCAATGTGGCACACTAGTTTCGTGGGACTGTCCCTTTATAGTGGTTGCAATAGTACACTGCTATTTGTCTGGCACTGTTGTTTTGAAATATTATTGGGGGGGGTTGCCTCTAGGAGACACACTACAATGGACTCCATTGTTGGGTGTATGATCATAGAGCATTATCTGTCATGGCACACATGAGGAATAGCTGACTATCACTAGTATCGTAGTTGTATCCACACACTTAGTATGTTTGCACACTGGCTTTTCATCCAGAAAAAAGGAGGTCATTGTCCCTCTGTAGTCAACCCTTATTAGACCCATTATAGAATACAACTCCCCATTTGGTATGTACCTCTCAAGACATCTGCAACAACTGGAAAGGCTGCAGAAATACCTCACTGAAAGAATCACAGGCCTAAAGCAGATGCCCTATGCTGACCGCCTTAAAAACCTCCATCTATACTCTGTCGCATATCGTCTAAGAGGTGATCTCTGCTTGACATACAAGACCATGTCAAACCCAGAGCTTATGGACATGCTACACTTAAAGAAATCCCAATCCCTCAGAGCCACACGCTCCAAGGATCTAAACCTTGTCATCACAATAAACAAAACATACTGGAGTGATAGGTTCCTGGCCCAGAGACTCCCCAGACTCTGGAATGGACTGCCCATACATGTCAAGCAGAGCACCTCTTTGGCCTTCTTCAAAAATAACCTTGACGATTGGATGAGAGAAAGGAAATTCACCCCGGGGATCACATCAGTCACCCTGGTAGACAGGGGTCCAGGGAAGTAAATAGAGTGGGAAGAAATAGCCAGGGAATTGTTATGGCTAGGCTTGTATAGGCCCTAGGGCCAATAGCCTAGTACCAACCTATGAACCTATGAAATATGACATGTGTGATCAAGCAGTGGATACTGCCAGCCATTATGTTCTTGTTGTATCTCTACATTGTGTACTTCCATGTATGTGATCCTGACGTGTTCCCATTTTGTTGTCTTTCAAGGAACATGTATCCCAAACACTGTGCCCCTTTCACAGATGCTGAGAATGATATAATACTGGAAGGCCTGCGTCAACACCATGAACTCCTACTGTCCAGGGGGAGGCAAAACAGGGAACAGCAGGCAGCATTGTGGGCTGACCTTGTCTGTGACGTGAATGCCATATGTCATCAGAGCAGGATATATGAGCAGGTTCGACATTGTCAACAGACATGATTAATGCTACATGCAGAAGAGAAGCAGATGTAGCCAGGGATCATGATGTCACCGGTGGAGGGCCTGCAGCAGAACAACCATTCTCAGCCACTGAAGAATACCTGGTGAACCTAAGAACACAGAACAGCTCACAGATATCCATCACACCATACATCGTGGATGCAGGTGCCACAGTTGCCATGGCAGAAGAGCATCCAGGTAAGCTTAGTTTGATCAGCATTGGAATACTGTAACATTCATTGTGTCAGGGTGTACATACTGTTAACATGGGTGTCAGGTCTTTCTTCTTTGGGGGGAGGGGTTTAACTGCCATTTGAATCACATGCTCAGATTTTGAACAAAATAACAACACAGTTAACATGTGAGATATATGGATGTATTACATTGTTATAGTGCAACATGTGGTGGTACTTATATTACCTCCCCTCAACTTTTCACAGGTCTGTCAGGTATTGGACAAGACTGTGGTCCTGCTCCTGGAAAGCATGACATTGTTTTGTTACATATGTAGATTTACAGCAATGTATTCCCTAAAGTGTAATCCCAGGACTGTTGCCTGGATTGCTGTACTGTTGGAATGATTGCCAACTGCACAGATAATTTTTGACTGTATACACATTAGAGTCATACCTATGCCTTGTAGGTGTGACCACACTGATAGATGTGACAGTATTGTCAGGACATTACATATTGTCGTATGTGTCAAGTGTGCAGAGTCTTCAGAAATGTGAACAGTGTACCTCATTGTTGCTGATGAGATTGCCGTGTAAAAAGCTTTTATTTTCAAGTAACAGCTGTTTGTGGGAAAAGTAGTGTCCTCATGTCCTACTATATGAGGTTGGGTTTTAAACAGGTCTGTATTAGTGACAACAGTGTATAGAGCTTTGCATATATTGCAACATAGTACTGCAGAGCATAATAGTGCAGGTATAAATGTAATGCTTTTCCCTTTCTTATCACAGGTGACTGGGGGGGGTTGGTCTCTGTCCCCTACACAACCTGATGTCAGTATCTTTTCCAACTCTGATGATGATGGTGGCCAGAGTGAGGCACAGGTGGGGGTTTCAGGGGCTGAATTTGTCCCAGATGTTGACATCTCTTTTCTGCCCTCATCACCTCACACAGTCAGTATGCCTACACATACCCAGTACCCGGAGACCACAGATATTAGACAGTCAGAGGATGGGGACATTGAACAGAAAAGTGTGGCAACTATGGCTTCAGTGAGTGTAGACACTGGACATAGCCAGAGAGTTGGTGAGATTACACACAGGTGGATTGATAGGGGTGCTCGTAGGAGGCCTGCTGTCCTTCCATCACCTGTTGCAGGTGTCACATCATGGGTCAATTGGCATATGTTTCAGGCCATCATGGAGGCACAGGAATGTTCTGAAAGGAACTCCAGATGTATGCTCAGGGTTATGGATGCAGCACAGTCTGACATCCATGACTGTCTCCACCACATTGGTGACACCCTGGATCAGTTCACTGATGCAGTGGAAAGAACGTGATCTGACAGATCGCAGAAAATATGTTTTGGAACACACATTGTCTGTGCTGGAACATCTGGTTGGAGTTGAGCATCAGACTTGTGGACATAGGTCAGCAACCCCTTCTGCTGAGAGTCCTTGTGGCCATGCTCAATTATGTTCCCATAGTGGCAGTACATCCAGTGCTACAGAAGAGAATGTGCACATCAAGACATGATGCGCCATAGGTTCATAGGTTTATAGGTTCATACTAGGCTATCTGCCCTAGGGCATTTATAAGCCTAGCCAGAGTGTGTTTGGATTTCTCCACCCATTTTAAATTAATTTTGCTATGCCCTTTTTCGAGGTTAGTATACTGTGCCTCTGTCTAACAGTGACACAGAAGTGATACCCGGGGTAAACCTACGATCTCCCATCCACTCATCAAGATTCCTCTTGAAGAGAGTCAATGAGGGACTCTGCCTAACCTGGACTGGGATTTTATTCCAGAGTGAAGGGAGCCTCTGGTTATAAGTCTGTCCCTCCAGCATGTCCTATTTATTTCAGTGCTGAGGTTCAAGTCTCTCGAGTGCATAGCTCGATGGGATTTGGATTTTCTGAGGTGCAGCATGTCCATTAAATCCGGGTTGGACATGGCTTTATACGTCAGGCACAGATCGCCTCTGAGCAGGCGGTATGCCACTGAGTAGAGCTGGAGTTTCTTTAACTGGGCAGGATATGGCATCTGTTTGAGCCCTTTGATCCTCTTGGTGAGGTACTTTTGGGGTCTTTCCAGTTGCTGTAGGTGTCTGGTAAGGTACATCCCAAAAGGGGCATTGTACTCAATTATGGGCCTGATGAGGGATGAGTAAAGAGACACGATGACCTCCCCTGATCTAGATGTGAATCCCTTCATGATTAGGTGGGCTATATAAAATGTTTTTATAACCATTTTGGCCACATGGTTGTCAAATGAGAGATTATTATCAACTTGGGTCCCCAGGTCCCTAATTACTTCTTCTGTACTTAATGGATTGCCACCTATGTGGTAATTTGTGGGCACTTTGTTTTTGCCAAAGGGGATGACTATACACTTTTTGGCGTTTAGATTGAGGCCATGGCTCTGGCACCAGTTGTCTGTTTCTATGAGGCCCTTCTGGAGGATGCTTGTGTCGGCTGGAGAGTCGATTATGGCGCCCAGTTTGCAGTCATCTGCGAACTTGGTCAGCCACAGTCCTTCCGTGTTGGCCTGTACCTCCAAGAAATATATACCGAACAAGAGAGGTCCCAGGACTGAGCCTTGTGGGATGCCACTTGTAACTGGTTTGGAGTCTGACATGGCTCCAGCAATTCTAACTATGTGGGTTCTGTCCTTGAGCCAGTTTGAAACCCATCTAGTGACATAGGGGTTTATATTTAAGCTGGTGAGCTTATCTATAATGCCCAAGTGGGGTATTGTATCGAAGGCTTTTGCGAGGTCCAGGTAGGCTGTGTGGACCACCTTCCCCTCGTCAATGGCCTTGGTGACTGTTTCAAAGAAATCGACCAGGTTTAAGAGGCAGGATCTGCCCTTAACAAAGCCAAACTGGGTAGGATCCAGTGTCTGTAGGTCCCCAATATCTTTATTTATGAGGTCCATGATGATCCTTTCCATAGCTTTGCAGACCAAGCTAGTCAGGCTTATGGGGCGATAGTTTCCAGGATCCATTGAGGCACCACCTTTGTGGAGAGGGACCACTGTTGCTGTACGCCACTCTTTGGGTACATATCCTGTAGTAAGGCTGAGATTGAACAGTAGTTTTATGTTTGGGTTTAGTTCTTCTTGGAGTTCATGTAGGACGCAGCCCGGGACACCGTCTGGTCCCATTGATGCTGTGTTTTTTGCTTTGGAGAGGGTGGCTCTTACCTGTGCATCTGAGATGTCAGGGGGGCAGCACTCTGCTGGGAAAGATATTTGCCCTTTTAATGGGGAGTGGGGGAGAAGTTTGCGCTGAACCTGTCAGCTAGGATGTTGGCAATGTCTGTAGGTTCGGTGTATTTTTTGTTGTTTTGGACTAAGTCTGAGCATATCTGGGAATTTCCACCCAGGTTCCTAACATAACTAAAGAAAGCCTTTGTGATTATCCTTAGTGTCCTGTGCAATTTTTCTCTCGAAGCTGGCCTTAGACGATTTTATGAGTGCCCGTAGTTTTTTTGCTAATACTGATCAGAGATGCCTTCCCTTTTTGGGATTTTGCTCTATCATGTAGTAGCTTCCTCCTTCTATTGTATAGTTTGCTTATGGCTGGGGTCCACCAGACAGGACGTCTGCCTTTGGAGGATTGGGTCTTGGTTTTATTTGGGATTGCATGATCCATGCATTCTTGAAGGTGTTCATAGAATGCGTTTATAAAGGATTCTGCGGTCTGGGCCGTATTTTCCACAGGCCCGGGGGCTTTGAAGGATTCCACCTCGGTTTTGAGGAATGTGAAATTTGCTTTAGAGAAGTTTTTCACTGTGGTTTTCTGGGCAGGGGGTGGGGTTGGGATGTGCCATAGGCTTTTGGTCCTAGGTGTTGCCGTGGAGGACACGGTCCCAGCAGGCAGCAGTCACCATCAGGTGCTATACAACAACAAAGCTAAAATCCACAGGACTGCTTAAGTTTATTAAACAAGTAATTAAAAATACTTAAAAAGACAGTAGAATGGATAAGGGCTTTCAGAATACCCTTCTTCAGATCCTAAAATCAGTAAAACATAATCGGTTCTTTATAAGGAAGTTTGACCAATCAAATCACTTTCTTCAGCCAAAGCCTCTTTAATGCTGGTTTTAAGGGCAGAACACCATTTAATCCTGGTTCATAGTCCACTCTTAAGTCTGCAATCCATTGTAGTTCTTTATACTCAGTGGTATTAAATAGATCACCTCTTCTTGGTCCATTTGTAACATATTCTAATATGATGAACGAAAATTTAAGTTCAGGAAATTGCAAAAGGTATTGAAATAAAGTGCTCTTGTTCACCTTATGCTTAATCTCGTTCAGATGTTTTAAAATCCTAGTTTGAAATGGGCAATTGGTCTTATCAATATAGAATCACTCACAATATTGACACATAGCAGCATATACCACATTCTGTGTATTACAGTCAGCAAAAGCATTTAGTTGATACACTCTCTTAGTAACTGGATATAGAAATTTGCTTGTAATATTAATATAAGGACATGTTTTACATCTACCACATCTGTAGGTACAATTCTTCAGGGTATAGGACTTATTAGTCATCATCTTGTCACCACATAACAATCTCTTCAAATTTAGCTTATT
This sequence comes from Protopterus annectens, assembly GCF_019279795.1. Lineage (NCBI taxonomy): Eukaryota > Metazoa > Chordata > Ceratodontiformes > Protopteridae > Protopterus > Protopterus annectens. Next base: position 719,138,891 of record NC_056737.1, read on the forward strand.
CCTAAAGCAGAATCTAGGAATTTATCCTACTATTTTCCTCAATGATGCATCTGCTGCTAATATTTTCCAGTTATATTTTATTATATTACATATCTGCTGAACATCCTGACTATACGTAATGGTGCATCTCATATTCTCCATGTTTCCCCTTCTTCCAGTTTTAACTCTTCCTACATCACAATGAAAATATGTTTTTTTTTTCTTCACTGAACTCATTGAGTCAACTACCACTTTCCCATTATCTATTTTCTTCGGTTTACAACCTCTTTGATATAAACATTTTTTCACATGATAATTCTCAACATTTTGATCTTCCTGCTTGGTAGTCAACCTTGAGCCCCTGAAAACTGTTTTTTATTACCTGTGGAAAAATATGAGGGGGATGCATACTATCACGATGCAATAAATGATTATGCCAACAAGGTTTACAATACCTCATTGTATCCATAGTACCTCTTCCATCTTTCAAAATGGTGACATCAAGAAAATCACTTCTGTCTCATGCAATATGGACCTCGAGTCTAAAAAAATGTGTGGTAGATTTCAGATACTCAACAAATGCTTTCAATTGTAAAATATCACCTTGCCAGAGGAGAAAAATATCATCCACAAACCGTTTATAGAACAGTAACTGTTCATTCCATCTGTTCTGCCCATTGAAGATGAGGTCCTCCCATTGTGCTAGTACAAAAGTATGAATTTGCACATGGGGTGCCCATAGCAACACCCCATTTCTGCAAATAATATTGATTATTATATGTCAATACATTATTCTCCAATATTATATCCAGCAACATACAAATCTGTGTCACATGTCTCTCATACGTATCATCTGATGTCAAAAACCTTCGCACATTCTCTGTATCATAATCATTAGGGATAAGCTTAAACAAATTAAAACACCCATAGTAACCATAATTACTGTTTCCAAAGTATGAGACCTCTTACGAAACATAGATAGACCTAAAAGAAAGTCCTCTGTATCTCTCAACACTGTAATAGCTTTACTCAATCCTATTTTCAAATGATGTTCCACATAAATAGATAGTGGTTCCATGATCCATCTATTGCCTGATACTATGGGGTGCATGGATGGGTCTATATGGTCTTTATGAATCTTTGGTAATCCTTGAATAATAGGAACCATTGCAAAAGTAACTTGGAAATAATTTAGTAAATCAAGGCTAATAACTCTTGTCAGCATAAGGTCTTGTAATTCCATGTCCACCTTGTTTATAATTTTATCCCATTCAAATTTCTGCATCTGCTTATATGTGTTTACATCTTCCAATAATTGCATCATTCTGTCAACATACAAAGTCCTGTCTAATACCACCAAGGCGCCTCCTTTATCCACTGGTCTAAAGACTAAACAATCATTATTCATTAAGTCCTTCAGAGCCTGACGCTCATCCATGGTTAAATTATAAAAATGTTTTCCATTCCCATTATATTTATTATTCCTTAATCTTATAACTTCATCTTCACATACCTTGATAAAGGTCTCTACGACTGGATGTACAGGTGGAATCAATGAACTTGGTTTCTTAAATACTACTGCTTCTATATTGGTCTGTGCTCTACTTTCATCTTTAAACATATTCTTTAATGTCAAATTCCTAGCAAAGCATTTGAAGTCTATAATAAACTCACTGAGTCTTGATGGCAATGAAGGAATAAAGGTTAAACCTTTATTGAGAAGACTACTTTCTGCCTCATTTAACGGGTATTGGGATAAATTCACTACCAGCATCGTAGTCACAATGCAGGGAAAATTCCCATGCATTGCATCTAAGTGGAAACCTTTCTCTTTTTCCTGTCTCGACTCGAAGAGTGATCTTTCCTGTGTGAGTATCTCTGTTTCAGCAAAATGGGAAGGTCTGAAAAAAATGGCAAGTGCATTGCTATTTCCTTTGGATGAGTTCCTGTAACATTCTGCATTGATGTTCCTTGCAAAGTATCCTCTTGAATGTTCAGAGAGCTTGCAGGACTAGTATTAAGGTTTAGAATTACACCTCCACCTAGAGCATCAACTCTAGCTCCTTCTGACATCATCTGTTATCTTTTCTTTCTAGTGTCCTTATTAACTGGTGTAATGCCACACTCCTTTTGCACAAGGGGACCTAATTCACTCTTTCTGGCTTTTTTCACTTGTTTATCAGATGTTGCATGTAGCCACTCAAAAATAATATGCTCTTTAATATCCTTAAAATCCTTGGCCAACTTCTTTATTTTAATTTGTTTATCATCGTAAGCTGTGAGAGCACGTTGTAAACTCTAGTTTCAAAAGGAACATCTCTGTTAAAGCAACGTCTTCCAACTCAACTTGTTTGCTCAAATGATCAGCTTCTTCTTCCATTGGCTTAAAATAATCAATCAGCAATCTAATATATTTAAAACTGGTTTCCAAATTAATACTTTGCCACTTAGCTAGTAGTTCAGGATATAAATTCAAACAAGAAGGCATGCATTTTACTCTCAAACCTCTAGGAACTATATTATAATGTAAACACTCTTCCAGGTGAAAATGCTGCTATTGCAGTCTTTTTAATTTAAAAGCAGTGTCCTCAATCTGTTTGAAAACCATATTAAAATATTCCATTGATAAATCCACATAATTATCCTGACAGTTCTAAGACACACAAACACAATGTGTGACAGATGTGACTGCATTTCAAACCTTGCTTCTCTGGTGTCTCCAACAGCAGTCATTACATATGATAATGTACATTTTGCCAACATGCACAACTCACATCCTGCACCACCTACACCCACATCACACACACCTGCATGTGTGCAGCTTCTTACCAGACACGTTCCCAAACAGCAGACACCTCAGAAAATCCTGCCTCTGGAGAGCACAGTACCCATTATACTGCATGCACCACTCTCTCACCAGTCAAACACCGGAGGCAAAACACAAAATCATACCTTTTAGTCATAGCTGATTATATTGTGAGACACACTGATGTCTGTGTCAACAGGCTACATATGAAAAAGATCACAGTTAGCTTTCTGTGGGTTGACACAATACACCATACCACACATTGCCGCAAATCAAGGAATATCAGTTAACAGAATCTTGACATCATAGTTCCTGCAGGTATATATGACTAGGGATATACATAACTTTATTGTATGTAGACACATGAATGAGCTTATCCAGTCTGTGTCTCTTGTGGGTGTACACATACCTTTCAGCTGCAGTTGACCGTCACCTAGGATAATGGCTCCATACACACGGAAACTGATGGAAGTCAATAATTGCCTTAGCATGTGGATTCATTGTAAGGGGATCTACTACATGTTTGCCTGGGATGCCTTGCTCAAAAGACATCAATGCTTCACCAACTATGGTCTTCATCTCTCACTCCTGAAATCTGGAGTACTGGCCAAGGCTGTTGACACCCTCACAATGCATCTTATATGCACTGTCTGGAGGGTAAACAATGAGAACACTGTCTTTATGCAACATCATGGTTATGCTGCTAGACTCTAGGAATGGGAACACTGAACCTCACTCTGTGGAAGGTGTCTCCACCTTCGAATATGCAGACATGTGTGCAGTCAAGGACATCTGGTTCAAGGCTGGGGATAGCACCACAGTCATACCAGACTACACATCCTTCTACATGTTCAGACCTCAAAATGACAGTGTACAAGGTAATGCAGGTGGTGTATACATATTCATTAAGGATATATGCACATCCAAATTTAATGAAACACTGTGATTTCCCAGAGACAGTGCAGGTGCCATTCACTACTGGAAGGGCACATAATCAAGCATTGTCGGCTACAGGAGCAGCTCCATGAATCCAGACACCCATTGCATGTATTTGGATGTACATGTGTCTATCATGATATATCATTACACCATGGCTTGGGGTGGTATTAAGTGACCACCAACTGTGTTGCTCAGTCTTGCTGCAGCTCACTTGTCCAAAGGTTAGTCCACATCCTTAACTACAATGTCCTGGAACACTGCTGTGATATCCCACAAGGGGAACCAATGTAATGCATTATGTGTTTACCAGTATGGGTGACCACTGCAGCCCCCCAATGTGAGGTCCTCCCTGATGGGATCTGACAACAGATCAGTCTCATGAAAACTGCCAGAACCCCCCCTTGCAGACAATACAGATATATATTTCGACAAAGCAATTTATTACATTCATAGCTTGACTGCACCTCCCGCTGCAGATGATACAGGCAAGCATGCAGAGCTCTACACCCATGAATTATGCAAGCAGCATTACAACTGCATGGACTCAGCTGTAGCTGACAGGAGGAGCACAGACTCCTCATGGCACAGCAAACCTGCATGGTGTACAACTGCCATTAGCAGGCTGTACAATAAGAGGTAAACATTGCTGTGTGACATGGGGTGATGGTGCCCCCCCTAAAATGGAGGCACAACCTCCTCAGCTAAAACAAGCATATAGTGTTGTTGTGATGTCATGTAGACACAGGAAGTGACAAAATTAGCCACCCACACAAAGTAGAACCACAATGCACAATGTAGTTACATGTGCAACCTCAAAGACAGGCCCAGATTGTCAGTGAACTCATATATATGGCCTTTTTATGGGGGATCCACAGCATCTATTGGGCATGCTAACATCCCAGGCTGGATCCTACATGGGATCTGACAAAGATTAATAACACAATTCAGAAAACCTTGCAATTACACTGAAACCACTGGCTGAATCCCATCTGACTGGACAACAGCAACTTTTATACCCTTGCACAGAAGTGGTGCATCCACTGACCAGCAGAATTATAGACCTCCTTGCTTGAGTGTCCATATCTGTATGCCCATAAGGGCAAACACACAGTTGACTGTACACAGTTTGGATGTCTGACAGGGGGATCATGACTGTTAAATGTGGTGGACATTTCAGAGGCAGTCACCAAGGACCTGGATGAGGGGACATCAGAGCATACAATCCCCTGGACTTAGCCAAGCCATCTGACTATATTCCCCATTCAGGCATCATTTAGAAAAGCACCCACTTATGCATCCACAGTAAAATCATTGTAGGGGTCACTAAGTGGCCCATTTATGGCACACGTACTCAGCATAGGGATATCCACCTCCAGTAGCTGATTTGTGAGCAGCTGTGTTCAACAGGCCCAGTCTTGGGTCCTCTACTACTTGGAATCCATTTAACCATGATGCAATGAATACTGAATGTCTGTGGCTAACTATGTTGACTGATGCCTGCAAACTGCGAGCACTCATAGAGTCTGTGAGTTATGTCAGTATCCTACCAGAGGGTATTGATGAACAAATGCCTGTTGACATATTAATGGCCATAAACTCCATGCAAATGTAGAAGAGGGCAATTTGGAAGCCAGCAGCAACTTACAGGACCAGAAAAATGCATAGCATTGCAGTTTGATAGCCAATGAGGAATTCTCAGCTGTTTTGCAAGAAGAATATATACATACACACACACACACACACACACACACACACACACACACACACACAAACACACATGCCCGCGCACACCATACACACACACACACACACACACACACACACACACACACACACACACACACACACACACACACACACACACACCAAGTGGCCTGGAGTGAGATTAGAACCCCTGCCTATCTCATCTTACACACTATAGATCACAGTACTTATCGGATGCTCCATGGCTTAAGTTTGATATTACAGTGGCATCTGGTAGTCTTAAGGTAGATGACATCATCAGGCCTTGTAGAAGAGTGCAGTTTGGAAGCCAGCAGCAAATTACAGGGCCAAAAAGTGCATACCAGTGCAGTTTGATAGCCAATGAGGAATTCTCATTTGTTTTTCAGGGGGGATATATACACACACACACACACACACACACACACACACACACACACACACACACACACACACACACACACACACTGAGTGCCCTGGAGTGAGATTAAAGCCCCTACCAATCTAGCCTTACACACTATAGATCACAGTACTTATAGCACGTGCCACGGTTGATGTCTGTTTTATATATGATTGCCAGCAAACTACTTGTGGATTACTCAAACTAGGCTTGCGTTGAACAGCATCTGTGGCCTACAGAGTGATAGTGCTTCATACTGCTATCTGCATCTAGCATCCTAGCAGTCAGATAACTGTTATTTATCCTAGCTATGTATCTACAGTTACCAGTATGGCCATATGTGGCTGTTTGCACTTGGATGGGCAAGCCTGTGGGTAGGAACAATTTGCCCTGACTGTGCATGCGTAGACAACATTATATATTGCACCACCTGCCCACCTGTTGCTGTGTGTCTGTTGACATCCAGCAGGCACAGAGGTCTGTAGGTAAGTGCATTATGTACTGTTGAGGCCTTACTTTGGATCCTTTGAGCAACATTATAGATTTGTGATAGTGCAGCTTTACTCACCATTATTAGGGTATGTAGGACAATACTGACATCCACACACATATTTATGTATATAACAGGGATGCATATATAAATGTAGCTGTGTGTGTGTGATATGTATATGTGTTATGTAGATATATGGGGAGAGACTGAGATGTATGTTTATATATATATATATATATATATATATATATATATATATATTTGTACATATATATATATATTTGTACATACATGGAAATAGATAAGTGAGAGACAGATAGTGACAGATATATGTATATATATATATATATATATATATATATATATATATATATATATATATATATATATATACACACATATCTATACATAGTTCATTTTGATCAAGGGGCAACAGAATTGCGCTGTGTATGAGCATGCCCAGTGTGATTGTCAGTACTTATAAAGTGACTCCAGCCTACACCTACCTGTACTCCAGTCCAGGATTTTACAGACAATGACATCTGTTCCTGTTTCTGCAGTACTGCACTTCACTCAAAATGTCCATGCCATTCTCCAGCTGTCTGACATAATTAATATGTGACAGAGGGTAATAATGTTACACCACAGAAAGACTGACAGTCTGTAAAGAAAAAACATAATAATACCTCACATCCAAAAGATGTGGATACTTCCAGATTAGAACCAATACCACCATCACCCATGTTAACTCCCCTAGTCTACTGAGCCACACAAGCTGCCCAATAGAGAGGACTCGTTCATGACACAATCAACATTATACATATGTGCATTGTTATTCCTGTTAAGTGAGACATACAAATGTATAATCAGTTTCTATGTTACTTCCCTGAGATTGCCTGGCCTGCTGATATACCATTGATGCGTTACTGTTAAAACAGTTATATGGGAACACTGCTGTGTTGGGGGTGAAGGAACAACACCACATGTTTTGTGGGATACACAGAAGTCCAAATATCATGTGACCCCACTGCTTAACATCTCCCTTGACTGATGTAGTGAATATTCCAACCATGAGGCCTAGTGAATATTAAGGAACACATACTAGTGGACTGGGTATCTGTAGTCCAATGTGAATGCTACTTCTGTCCAAATAGCCCACTATATTTACTTGTATTAATGCAGCAAATCCATAGATACACCATTTCATAGTAATCCTTTCAAGTATTGTGTAGGTTACAGACTTACCTTGCAAATGCAGCAGTTGACAGAACTGTATGTCAGGGATGACTCTGTCTGATGGAAGCATTACATAGCCAATACATGGATAGGTACAGGTTGTATGGGTTGCCTGGCATCAGTTTTAATATATGTATGTGAGCAGGATTAAGGTGTCAGCCCCTAGGTCCATAGGGTGTCATTGAATATGCTGTACGTTGTCTCTTAGATAAAGCCAGGGCATACTGAGCATCCCTACATTTGCATACAGGGACATCAGCAGGGGGTTCCTCCTCCGAATTCTCCTGTGACTGTGGCTGTGGTGACGTAGGCACTGGTGTGGGGCTGTGTATCCCTTCCTTTTACTGATCCTGCTGCAGCTGTTTCTTCAGGATCATATTGTGTAACATAGCACATACTGTGAACATATGTGCACATGTGGCTGGACCACGGCTCCACCAGATATATCTAGGCACCCGAACCGTGACTCCAGAAGCCCAAACATACACTCTATGATGTTCCTAGTTTGTGCATGTGCTTCATTATGGCATTCTTCTGTCAGTGTGTGCGCATTTCTGATGGGTGTCATCATTCACAGTTCCAGGGCATAGCCAGCATCCCCCAGTAAATGGCCATGTGGGATGTTCCCCCTAGCAAACATCTGGTACAGCTGTGATGCATGCCAAATATGGGAGTTGTGATAACTGCCTTGGCTGCCAGCACACACATTCAGGATAATCCCCTGGGCATTGCACATGACCTGGCAGTTGATGGAGTGGTACCCCTTGCAGTTGATGTACATTCTACCCTCCTCACTGGGTGGTGCCTTGATGTGTACAAGAGTGCAATCTATGGCACCCAGTACTTCAGGGTAGTGTGCTACTTGGTAGAAATATTGCATATTACTGGCCCTCCCCTCAGTGGTGAGGGGAAAAGAAATGTGCTCACTAGCATGTGTTAGCGTGGCATCCAGGAACTGTTGTAGTATCGTGGATGTAGATGTCTGCATGACTGCCATCATGTCCCCAGTTGGTCTTTGGAAAGTACCTGTAGCTAGTATCCTATTGACTACACATACCTTTGTTTTCACTGGGATGAGTGCCCCTCTGGTATTTCTGGGTCTGAGTTGAGGGCAGCAGAACTCAGTGAGTTCCTGTAGTATGTCCCTGTCCATCCTATAGGCTCTACAATCTTTAGCTCATGTAGCTCCTGGTAGGTTACCCTGGGCTTGAACACTCTTCTCCTTCTTGTCAGCAGCACCAGGGCATTGAATTCAGCATCTAGCACATACAGATGTAGCAGACCTGCAGCAGCCCTTAGGATTATCTCAGTTAAAATGATCAAGTCTGTACTCCAATGGTGCAGAGTATTGGGGGAAAATCAGAATGTAGGGTATACGCATACTTTTTACAGCTCTGCTGTAGGTGCAGAATAGGTGATTGGCTAACTATGATGCATTCCACCTGCCTACAATAAAATTAGCATAATTTAATGGCCCTGTTTCAGTGCTCGATGCAACACACAGCAACGCACCATGCCGCATAGCTTAAACAAGACAAAACTTCTAATTGCATATGCCTGGTTTTGAGACATGCTCAGCAAGGTGGCTCACTGTACAAACACGTGCACCAAAGCTTAAAAGAGCATAGAAATCAGTGGACATCCCCCCTGATGTCAGCTACATTTTGTGTAAACATCAACATAGGTCTAAGCCTACACGAAGAGGATATGTGGGCACAATTACTCCTTTCTGCTATTCAGTAACTCCACCTCATTTGCATACATATCCATACTCACAGCCTGGAAACTACACACTTCATAGCCCTATCACATTAGCAACAGCACCAATGCACCATTGTAGGGTCCCCATGCAAGGTCCTGTAATGCATTTCTGTCATATCATATTAATTTCTTTTTTTTTACAATTTTATTTTTATTTTTCTATTAAGCTTGTTTGTGCACTGAGGCATGCAGTGCAAACATGCTAAGATTATTAAAAAAAATAATTTAAGTTATTTCCTTTAGTTTTTCCAACATACAGGATAATAGTTTTGCTCATGTGTATGTGGTATTACATTTTCAGGGGATTATTGTCCATATAGCTACAGTTTTGCACCCCCTTTTGTCTGTTTCGCTCCTATATGCGGACTTTTTCCATATACACTATGGACACTGATACGAGGACTGAACAGATGTCTGTATGCTTGTTGGATCACTCTACCTGCCACATTTGCATGAGATTCACCTGCATTTGCATGTCACAGAAGTTACCATGTTTGTACATATGTGTGTGTGTGTGTGTGTGTGTGTGTGTGTGCTGCTCATCAGCGCTTACCAAATCTCAAAATGTTCGCATCCATGAGCAGTGCGGTGTGATGCCCACACGGAAAAAATATGCAGGCTTTATTAAATTCCCCACTACATCTTTTTTCTTTTGCTTATTACCTCTATTGTTCTATCTCCCAAACTTTCCCAATGATCAATAAGATAATTTGTTCAAAGTATTTTCATACCATATACTTCTATTATTTTCTATGTTCTCAATATTTAATTTCCATAAAATAATCTTTTATTGATACCCCATAGTCTCATTACTGAATCAATCTTTAACCTTCTTATAATTTTTCATTTTCCCAAAATAATTCATACTTTACATTAAGTATTTGACAAACAACACTTATTTCCAGCTCTTTCCTAATTTTTAGAACCCAAAACAAAATAAAATAATAGAAAAAGCATAAACAATATGACACCTCAAACCCAATCCCCGTCTTTCTCACTTAAATACAGAATCCGTCTTTTAACTGGGTTCAACCCTGATTTCCAGATAAAACTAAATATCAACTGAATCATTTCTTTCCCTAATTCAGATGGAAACATAAACACATTTGCTTGATAAGTTATTTACAAATATAACTAAATGTATTAAACTTTATTATAATTCCAACACTATTCAACTCATCTAATGTAATTTAATTTTGTAAAATTTTCGTTAATTTCTTTGAAAAGACCTCACAAGCCACTGTTTTATTTTCTAAAGCTTTTTCTATATTCCTGAATAAAAATTGGTCAAGCCACTGTTTTATTTTCTAAAGCTTTTTCTATATTCCTGAATAAAAATTGGTTGATAATATTTAACATTTCAGACTCCTTATGTTTAATATTTCCATACATCTCTTATTTCTTTCATAACACTATTTTCTTTTTTTCACTAACTTCATCAGAAAAGGTGTCACCTCTTCTTTTTTCTTTCAGATAATATTTTGTTTAAATGGATCTTTTTCTACCTTCTTCATAGATTCTTTACACAAATTCTGTTATTAAAAAAATAATTATTTTCATCTAAAGCTTTCATCATGTTTTTGTACCTTCTCATATTCTTTTATCTTAGTCTTCCTTTTCTTCTACTCCCAAATCAACATATATATTTTATATTTATCACTAAATATAAGCCACCTCTCTGTCCATGTATCAAAAAAATGATACCACTTTCAAATGATCTTGCCAATATTGTTCTTCCTCCTCTACCATTTTCTCTTAGCTAATATTTACCTAATATTCTCTTAATACCTTTTCCTTGCTTAATAGCATTCTCATTTTCTGATAATTCCATCCAATTTTTTTCTATGATCTGAAAATCCAGTAAGATATTTTCCCATTTATTTCTGGTATTTCATCAGATATTATAAAATAATCACTCTCTGTTCTACTATGCGTTCTCTTGTATTTCCACTGTCTGTTTTCAATTTACCACATTTTATAACTTCTTTTATCCTTTTCACATCCTGTTGTTTTTCTTTTATCTTTCCTTAAATTACAATTAAAATTCCCCATTTTACAGTATTTACTGCCTTCAAATCTTTTTATGTCATCAAACAAATCTTATATTTCTTTCATTCTAGTATTTGCTTAAATACCAATTAATATACACTTTTCTTCCAATCTAATGTCAAAAACTGTTGCTGTACCTGTTTTCACTATCCAACATTCCAGAACTTTCACTTTATTATTACAAAGGAAAACTACTCCTGAATATTGATCATGTCTTAGAGTCTAAATAATATATTTCCTAACTTGTAATCTAGCTTGCTTAGAAATAAATATATAGTGCTGTATGGTAATAACATCTACACTAGCTAACTGCACAATTTCAAGAGAGTCAATCTTCTAACCCTATTAATAATAATATTAACAGTGACTGATATAAATCTCACATTATTTTTCCATTTTTTAACTTTGGGTAAAAACTTTCTTTAAATGTCATTTTTCATATCCTTACTCTCTGTCCAACAGAATATTTCTTAACCTGTTTATCAGTCTCTTCATCTTTGTATTTTCTGATGCAATATTTTTAAATAATTCAAATATATTTCTTGTTGCATGTCACTCCCTTGAAATTCTATATAGCTTTGCATTTTCTCTACTTGTTCATATTCCCTCCTGTAAAATACCATCTTCTTTAATCACGTGACTCACATTATCAGTTTCCTCACAAGATTAATTTTGTGGAACCTCATCCATTACTTTATTTATTTGCTGTTCACTACTCTCTAGTTATCCTAACAATCAAACCATAAGTGTCCAGTTTTCTTGCGTATTTTTAACTTAGCTTTATAATTTTTCACAGTATGCTCTTTTTACCACATTGATTGTATTTAATTTTATTAGCTGTATTAATTAAATGTGAAGTCTTCCCTCAAAAAACAGGTATTACAGTGACCTGCATATCTTAATGTTCCTCTCAAAGTATTTCATATATTACATTTGGCAAATGTAAAATTGCATCATTATTAATTTTCAAGGTAACCTCCACTTTCCATTCCCCATTCCATAAACCCCTATAATCTTCTTTTTTAACAATATAACCAGCTATTTCACATAGTTTTGATATACATTCCTTTATTTCCATTTATTGAATGATATCAGATCTAAATTGTAAATAAACTTTCGTTTTAGTACTCTTTTTAATCCAAAACAGCTATAAGAGTTCTTTGGATAAATATTATTTTCTTTTTGCACAGCCCTGTAAGACTTTTTCCAGAAAAAATATCCATTTCAAAAATAATGTTATAGAATGATTCTTTCCCTGGGTGAAACAATGACCTTACATAAATAACCCACTAACACAATCAAGTTGTCCCACACAAAAATTTCAACCAATAGCATGGTCATTTCTTGCTGTAATTTTTACGACTGCTCTTTTTCATTTTGGTTTTCACACTCTCAAGTCCCCCTCCCCTTCCCAGTAATCACTGCCTATAAATGCTTCTCCTTGTACACATCTTATGCATTTTTTTCTCTCACAAGCACACTTTCATCCACATTTATTTGCAACTGCACCAAAACTCTGTCCATTGCTTCACCCCATGATAAACCATACACTTCAACCAGCTCATCCTGATGAAGCATATTTACCAGTTACTCATCATCCAGTCTGCCTAGCAAAACCTCAATAATTACCACTTCCTGTAAATCTGATTTTAGATTTGGAAAGGCTAAATACCACTCATTTGTAACATCTACTTCATCATTTTGCTCAATCACAAACTATACACTTTATAACTCTTTTTCAATACATATTACCCACTGTTTCTCCTCTCTCATCATTGCATTGCTGCTCCCTATGCAGTCATGCTCCATTCTACTCTTTGCCATTATGCCACTCCTCAAAGCTACCTCCTCGCTAGGAATGGGACTTGCACTGGAGACACATGTCCTCCTCGAAGACTAAGCAAAGTTCCCTGGTACCCTGGCCAGATTCCCCTAGTCAGTATAAATACCACCTCTAGTCTCCACTGAAAAGAAAACACAGGCCTAGTGGAACTAACCTGGTCAACAAAGAATAAATGTGTATGTGTACATATATATATATATATATATATATATATATATATATATACAGATAGATATAGATATATAGAGATATAGATATATGGATATGTTTGCATGTAATATACATACAAGTATTTGTCCAGCAGGACACAATGGCATTGTACAGATATTACCACATTCCCACAGATGTTGTGAGACATGAGCCTGATGGGTGAGTGTCTTATTATCCTAGGGTAAGTGGTAATATGTATACCATGCACACCCCAAGAGTCTTATTGCACTTATAAAATAAGTGTCTGCATTTTTTTCATGGTTTGAATTTTACATTTTGTAGTTTTTGTATAACAATGGTATATTTTGTGCTATGTTTTAATGTAAGGTAGTTCCTCCACCCATTTTAACTAATTAATTGATTTGTAGGGTTATAACTTTTTTTCTGTGTGAAATGTTGGCATGACATTTTCATGGTATTAATTTAAGGGCCCCTTCTGTCAAACTGGCATGTGCTATTGCACAGTCCAGTTAATGCAGAGTTTATATATGATCTGTTGTATAGTGCTTCACGAGTATGAATATGGTTTTACAGGTAACACAGCCACAAAAATATTCATAAGAGTAATCATTATGGCTGCAACTCCAATAATTGAAAGATACATATATGTAAAGAAATAATGGTTTTCAATAATTTTAAGTAGGTTTAACTAATGATATAATTTTTGCACCCTAAAGATATTCACAAGAGTAAACATTTTTGTGTCAAATCCCAGAAAATCGGCTATTCTCCTAGTGGGAGTAACCCAGTCAACAAAGTGTAAATAAATAAATACATAAGAACTGAAAACACATATAAATAAGCAGTGAGGCTCCCCCACCCCTATCATTTTCATAAGTTTGTTTAGCTGATGTATGCTTGTTGACTTTATATAACTATGTTTCAATAGTAATTTTACATCTGTTTTATTTTTACTTTTATTTTTCTTCTATGCATTTATATTCATGTAGTTGTGTCTCATTTTTATTCTAATATGTATTTCTATTCATGCAGTAATTTACATTGTGTAATGTAACTTAATATTTACATATTAGATCAAACTATACCCAGCAGAGATTTCATACTGTATTTCTGCATGCAGTTTGATCCCTAGGTTAGAATGCCAGGTTTCTTTTGGTAAAGGGATTGCTCTTGTGTAATTTACTTCCTGCTCTTTCAACATTGCTTCATCTTCTGCTTGTTGGATTTATGTTTTCACTTTCTTCAGGAGTTTATATTTTATCTTTTTTTTTAATGTGTTTTACTGTTACTGATTCGGGTAATATACTTAAAACTGAGTTTTCAGTGTTTTTATTACTGTAAATTATGTCTACTTAGTGTCAGAGTCCTGATTCCTATTTTGTTGCATTTTTATCTTTATTATTTTATGCAGACTAACTTATTTGTGGTGGTATGCATTTTTGGTGTTTGGCTTTGTCTTCCGTTAATTTACTATTTTTTTTTATTTTTGTTTGTTTGCTTGTTTTGAGTATTTCTGTGTTTGATGGTCTTTTTTCCTGTTAAATAAATTTTTCAGATAGCAGTTTATAGGATTTTGAAGTGGTTGAGGGTTTAAGGATCTGTGACTGAATGGAAGGTCAAGATGGCCCACAGTACCTTTCACTTGTGCAAGAAATAAATTTGAGGCATAGGTAGCCTGCAATCTAATTTGTTAGTTTTTCTTATCCATTGTGTGTGTGTGTGTGTGTGTGTGTCTGTGTGTGTATATATATATATATTTATATATATATATATATATATATATATATATATATATATATATGGGTCCCTATTAAACTATTTCAAAGTTCGAATGTCATATGGTTGACACCATATGATCGAACTTTGAAAAGTTCGAAGGTGAAAGGCAATGGGTCTGTATGCACAGAATGGGAAAATTTCCCTTTTCTGCACTGAAGTGCAGTCTCGGAGTTGGTATATTTAAGTAGGGGGATGTGGGGGAGGGTGCAGGAGGGCTTGCCCCCCTGCTCAGAGCATTAAGGTATATTCGAAGATTCAAGTTTCACTCCGATGTTGTTGAACATATGAAGTTCGAAATTTTGAAACTTCGAATATATAATATAGACCATATATATATATATATATATATATATATATATATATATATATGTGTGTGTGTGTGTGTGTGTGTGTGCTCGTGTATGCATACATATACATAATTGCTATCTATAACTTTTCTTTTTTTCAAACACCTTTACTCAGTTATCACTTGTGACATAGGCAAATTTACATTCATATAAAAGTAACCAAACTATATTAACATAAACATTATAGTTCGCATATATTGCTATATATCATATAACCTAAGCAATATTACATAAATTATTCAATTCTTGCTTTTTTTAAAGACGAAACCTCTTCTTTAAACTATCACTTACTACATAGGTAATCATACATTAACACAATCCTAGTTGCAGGTATTTTACATCATAAACCATACTGCCACACTCCCAGCTGCAAAGATTATACGTCACTTATAATCTATCCACTTTTTTTCACTCAAGCATTACATAGCTCACTTAAGTCCTGCTGCCTTTTAGGCCTCTTTGTTCCTACAATTCCCATTTTTTCCTATGTAGTTTTCTCCTACTCTTTTCTAAAGATTTAAATTCCAGTTGTTTTATCTTTGTTATTATATTCACTACTTCCAGTATAGTTGGTTTAGATTTTGATTTCCATTTTCTGCTAATTGTTCTTTTTGGCAGCCACCATTATTAGACACAACAAGACCTTACCATGTCTAGGCAATTCCAATTCTGTGTCCTAGCTCAGAAAAATCACCTCCCTCTTCAGATCAATCAACCCACCCAGCATCTCCAACAGTGCATCCGGCAGGGAATCCTTAAAGTCCACCAACTCACGACATTCCCAGAAAATATGTTTCCAGTTACCTCTTTCTTCACCTTCAGACCTCCAACATTTACTGTCTACCTGAGGAAAAATTCTCTAGAGTCTACTTGGGGTATAAAAACATCTATGTAAACATTTCCAGGCAAAAATCCTAATGCTTTTAGATTTTGTTGCCTGTTTGGAAGACATACATATATCCTCCCATCGTTTCTTTGTGAATTGCTTATCCAGTCTCTCTTGCCAATCCTTTCTAACTCCTCTGATTGATTCTTATAGTTATTGTGCAATATTTTATAGGCTCTAGTAATTACTCCTTTTTTAATGAGAGCTTCTGTTCTAGATTCTATTAAAAACTCTACCGGTGCTGATCTTTCGTTTAGGACCCCCTACTTCTTTCTCTTTGCCTTTACTCTGATATCAATCCCTGATATGGAAGGCAATCTGTAACCTGCAGTCCAAATAAATTATTGGTGTCTTCCCATTCTATCATCTTTCCCTCTCAAGTTATTTGCTCCCAATACCTTGATTCCTTTGCCAGTTTTCTCCAATAAGTTCCAGCCCCCTCTTGTGTATTGTCTGTATCCCTAATTGCAGTCATCCCTATCAGCAGAATCTCCTTTCTCCATTCCATCTTGGTTTAGTTCTTAGAATGCTTTCTGCTACTTTATGGATATAATATTCCGCATGATTATTGTTGTTCTCCTTAAAGGTCTGCATCCAAAATCCCAGTCTCTCCTTGTTTCTTGAGTTTCCCTGTGTTTCATCATCATCCATTTCCACATTGAATTACAGTTTTCCGCACATGCTATGTATAGGAGTCTTAACTGTATAGCTCTGAAATACCCCTTCAGATTGGGTAATACCAATCCACCCTGTTCTACTGGAAGAAACAGCTTATCCCACTTGATAAAGTCCTGCAGCTCTTTATTAGTTGCTACCCACAACTCCTCCCCTGATTACTAAAAATATACCTGACCTGTGTATAAGACTAAAGGGACTAAAAAACATTTTATCTGCTTGTATCTTACTATCCATATCCATATAACAAAGCTTTCATTTTCTCAGTTTTTGTATTATTTTTTGTTTAGTCTGTTCCCACAGATCATTAGCTGCCACACTAAATCATTTTTAATCCAAACTCCTAAATATTTTGTCATGTCCCCATAAATATGGGTATTCCTGAACCAGTTCATGTATGAGTACATAATTTACTGCTATTGCCTTTGTTTTAGCTTCTTTAATTTTGTATCCCAAAAAGATATGAAACTGTCTTAAAATGTTTCACAACACTTTAATGTCTTTTTCTGGTTCTGTCAGGTACAAAATAATATCATTTGCAAAAAAAGACAGCTTTTCTTGACTATCATACCAATTATATCCTTGAATTGCTGAGTCCCTTATTTTCTTTGCCAGTGGTTCTAAATATAATGCAAATAATGAAGGGGAATGAGGACACCCCTGCCTGGTTCCTGTGCTCAAGCAGAAATTATCAGAGAGGACCGCACCCACTTTAATTTTCACCTCCGATCCCTCATATATTCTCCTAATCAACCTTATATTTTTTTCAGGAAATGCAAATGCTTCCATTGCCCTGCTCATAAAGTCCCAGCTTACTCTGTCAAATGCTTTCTCTGCATCGAGACACACCAACAACAATGGTATTTTCCTTACATTTTGCTTCCCTCTGGATCATCAATGTTCTGTTAATGTTGTCAAATGTTTGCCTCCACTCCACAAAACCAAATTGATCCATATCAATCGGCTTTGGCATTTCTTTTGCCATTCTTTTAGCTATTATAGACATGAACAATTTATAATCATGGTTTAGTATTGAAATGGGCCTGTATGAAGCTGGATCTGATGAATCCTTACCATCTTTAGGTATTACAGCAACCACTACTTTCTTCCAGGATGGTGGTAGGTCTCCTTCTCTTAAGATATTGTTAAACAAAACCTTCCAGATCTTTATCAGTTTTTTTTTCCTCCCAGCATCCAAACTTCCCTAGGAATACCATATATTCCTGGAGACTTTCTTGTAGATTGGTTATACATCACAATTTTTATCTCATCTACTCCAATCCAAACTGTTTGTAATTGAGCCTCATCTATCTCTAACCTTGGCATATTTAATTCTCCCATAAACATTTCCATTTGTATCTTTTCTTGATTTTCATATTTCTCTGCTTTTTAGAGACATTCATAGAATTTCCAAAATATGTTTAATACCTCTACAGGATCTCTTGTTATCTTCGTTTTTATAGGCTCCCTAAGTTTGGTGACAGCCCTTTCTACTTTTTGTTGCCTGAGTTGTTGTGCTAAAGGTTTTTGTGCCCTAGTGTTATTATCAAAAAACAGTTGCTTAACAGCAATCTTCCTAAGTTTGTGCATATTATCAAGGTAATCCCTTATTTTCTGCCTAGCATTTTGCAGTTGATCCTCTTCTTGTTCTGTGAGATTCCCCCTATTCTGCAATACTTTCACATTTGTCAGTCCCTCTAAATTATTCTTGTTCCTTCTTAACCATAGCTCCCTTTATTTTATTTCCACCCTATTTTTAAAATCCACCTAAATTTTATCCCACTCCCCAGCTATATTTTCAGAAGAAATTTCTATCATCTTTCTCTCTAACAGTTCCTGAATAATCTACACTACCCATTCCTTAAATTCCTCTCTTTTCAGCAGATAGGTGGGGAAGTGCCAATGTCTCATGTTTATTTCATTGTCCTTTGTTTTTATTTTAGCTATTATTTGCACATGATCTGAAACAGTTATTTTGTGGATGTCAAGACCTTCAATTCAATGCACATGTTCCTGTGAAATGTAAATTCTGTCTAGCCTAGCCCAATGTTTATATCTTGGGGAATAATATGTAAATTCACTCCAAACTCCTACTACTGAATTCACATCTTCCTTGCCAAATATTTTCATAAATTTCTTCAAAAATCTACCTCCTTTATTATATTTCCCTTCTGGCCCCCTAGACACATCCTCACTGCTGCAAATCAAGTTCCAGTCCCCACGTGTAAATATTTCTTGCTGAAAACTGATTATTTCTCACAGAATTTTCTCAAGCTCTATTACAACACTTTTAGGTGGAATGTAAATACATACATGACAGTGTAATCTCCCTCCCTTGCCAGTAGCCCCATAGCACTACAAATCAGCCATTATTATCTTTTTTATCTTCTTGTATCACTATTGGAGCTCCTCTTGCAATTAATATAAGTACTCCTATTTTCCTTTGTCTTAGGTATTCTGCTGAATAATTATCCTGAAAAACCTTTCCTTATCAAATTCTCATGTCCATTTCTTTCTAAGTGTGTCTCCTGGAACATAGCTGTTTGCACTCTATATTTTTAATGTAGTTCACTACTCTTTCTTGTTTGTATTTATCTGTGAGGACATTTACATTTAAAGACATTAAAGAAACCATCATTGCATTTAAAAGTTATTATTCCCAACTTTTATGTATAACACCTTTTTTGTTAAATGTATAGTTCCAGCCTTTGTGTTACATGTATACACTGTTTGGCAGGCTGAACTTTTATACAGTTGTTTCCTGTCATAGCCATTTGAGCCAATGTCACATCTTATAAAACGGTTTGTTTTGTTGAAAGCCCTTAAACAAAAAAAAAAAAAAAAACACCACCAGTACCCCCCTAAAACCTATTAACTTAATGCTAACACACAAAACTATGTACACCTTCAAATATTAAGTTTTAACCTCCTAATAGGAACAAAAGTCCCAAACTGACAGCCATACTCACAGACTTGAGTTAACCTAAAAGAAAGGTCATCCATGCTAAGATGCATGGTGCAACCTGTGCTTCTACTAAGTGCTGATTGTTCTGTCTTGTCTTTATAGCTCTCCCAGCTGGGAAACCCCTGAATGTCTTCAGAGAACATTAACTACCTTGGGTATGCCCCTGACTGCTTTCAGAGAACATTGCCTACTTTGGGAAAACCTCTGTATGCTTTCTGAGAACATTATCTCTTAGTCAAGTTCCCTTTTTTCCTCAGTCAATCACTCTCCACCAAACTGTAGTCAGTTTCTCTTCATCAGATTGTCTCCATGGAGACATGAGGACCAGGCAGCCAGTTTCCCTTTATCAGATTGTTTCCATGGAAACATGAAGACCAGCTGCAGACTTGTTACTGAGGTTACATGTATTTGCTAGAAAAAAGCCTCATAATATTCAGTGTTCTTTTTCATTTTCTTGCTGTCTCTTAAAACTTATTAATAAATGAGTCTAAGGACTTTAAGCCAGTCATTTCCCCATGGAAGAATGAGAAAAAGCACATCAATCTCTCTTTTATCATGCTTTTTAACCAAGCTTTTTTATGCATTGCAGTGCCTACATTTCTTAAAACCGAACAAGAAAAGAGGGAGAAGGGAGAAAGAAAAGAAAAGAAAAAAGAACAGCAGCACCTGTTTACAATCCCCATTACACTTAAAAATAACTGAAAAAACATTACTTTATGGCACATAAAGAAAATCAGATGCCACAAAATTGGTACTATATAAGGAAAACATATTTACTTACAGTTAAATTTCTCCCTCTTCTTGCCCTCCCAAAAGCACTTTTCCAAACATTAATGACATGAAGTAGGGCATATACTTTAGAGTTCCCCACAAGTCCAACAAACTCTGAAAAAGTTCAATATTTCCATATTTTCTTGTTCTGACATATTGCACAAATATAATTATTGCATTATAATCCCATATTAAGTTACTGTTTGTATTACTGTTCATCTCTGAAATCCTGTCTCTGCTTCAATTCCAACGTACTCTTGATTCTTCTAGACAACTCTCATGCTCTCTTCCTTCTCTCCAGCATTTTCTGTTGAAACAGTGGAAAAGATTTCACAGGTATAGTCTCTCTGTGGTCTTTTTACCAGAAGAATAAGAAGCAGAATCTCCATCTGTTTCACAGCCCAGTTTTTGTTAGGCAAACTTTTGTATTTCCTCCTTAGCAAGTACTTTATCAAAAATTATTTTGTCCCTCCGGTGAAGAATACCTTGAAAACAGCTGGGTACAGCAGTTTGAATCTCACACCTGCATCTTGAAATTCCCTGAATAATGGAATACATTTATTCCTCTTCTGTCTGGTGTACAGTGAGTAATAATTCTCCACAAACATTCTGCTGCCTACCACTTCTAGTGCTTCATCCTTCTGTTACAATTTTGCCATAATCAACTCCTTCTGCTGGTAGGATTGTATCTTTACTATTAAAGGTCTAGGTTGTTTTCTTATAGCCAGGTATGGAGCATACACACAATATGCCCTTTCAACTAACACTCCAGTTATGGAATGCCAGTTCAGTAGCTTATTTGTGCTTTCTTAAAATTAATGCAGTCTGTTGCTTCCAACTTCTCTGGTATAATGAAAATCTCATCTTTTCCCTACATGCTCTGTCCTCTAATTCTATTATTTTTTTAAACATCTCTTCCTGAGCAGTCTCATATTCAGCCATCCTTTTCTTTATTTCAACCTCTGATTTTTGCAGCTTTATCATCTCATCTGAATATCTGTTTAAAGCTTCAGCCTTTTGTGGTTTCTGTTGATATACTCCATCAGTATTTTGCTTATTTTAACCAGGTCTGCATGTAGCTGTCTTATATCTTCATGTAGGTTACTGGAAGTCATATATGAAGGTATGAAAGTTGCATTACTCTTTGCTGAACAGCTATAGAACTCTCCCCAGTCAGTGTTTCTTCTTCACTTTATGTAGTTGATTTTTTTCCAGCTTTTCTGTATTTCTTTATTCTTGGCATTCAGGCAGTGCACTTACTAGCCAGTTACTGGAATTTATCCATAAACACAAGTCTACTGGCTTTCTCTGTTGAGTTTCTGTTTTCACACTGGGAGAGCTAGAAACAAGCTGTTACTCAATGTGCAGCCATCTTGGAAGTCCACAACATCTCCTCTGGTTGATAAAAATATGCCTGACCTGTGTATAAGAATAACTAACAACATTTCAACTGTGTGTATCTTACTATCCATATCCATATAACAACGCTTCCATTTTCACAGTTTTTGTGTTATCTTTTTAGTCTCTTCCCACATATCCTTAACTGCCACATCAGAATCATTTTGAATCCATACTCCTAAATACTTCATTTTATCATATTCCCATAAATATGGATATTGCTGAACAAATTCATATGCGGGTACATAATTTACCCCATTGCCTTTGTTTTACGTTCATTAATTTTGTATCCTAAAAAGATTTGAAACTGTCTCACAATGTTCCACAGCACTGTAATGTCTCTTTCTGGTTTTGTCAGATATAAAATAATATCATCTGCAAACAGAGCCAGCTTTTCTTGAATTCCATGCCAATTATACCCTTGAATTTCCAATTGTTCTAAATATAATGAAAATAACAAAGGGGAAATAGGACACCCCTGCTTGGTTCCTCTGCTCAAGCAGAAATTATCAGAGAGGACCCAACCCACTTTAATTTTTGCCTCCGATCCCTCATATAGCCTCTTAATCAACTTTAGATTTTCTTTCAGGAAATGGATTGCCCTGATCATAAAGTCCCAGCTTACTCTGTCAAATGCTTTCTCTGCATCAAGACTCACCAAGCACAATGGTATGTTTTTACAATCTGCTTCCCTCTGGATCATCAGTGTTCTGTTAATGTTGTCAAATGTTTGCCTCCCCTCCACAAAACCACATTGATCAATATCTATCAATTTTGGCATTATATTTGCCATTTCTTTAGCCATTATAGACATTAACACTTTATAATCATAGTTTAGTATTGAAATGGGCCTCTATGAAGCCTCTTTTGGTATTACAGCCATGGCTGGCCTTAGGCATAGGCCAACTAGGCGGCTGCCTAGGGCGCCGGTATAGCAGGGGCACTTTTCCAGTATTTATTTGGTGTAGGTAGACCAGGATGGGGGCACCAGGTAATGTGTTGGGGGGCGCCATGGAGCTGTTTTGCCTAGGGCACCAGTTGACCTAGGGCCGCTGAGCTACCACTGCATTCTTCCAGGATGTTGGTACTTCTCCTCTTAAAATACTGTTAAACAATACCTTACAAATCTTTATCAGTTTTTTTTCCCTCCTTGCTTCCAAACTTCCACAGGAATACCATCTATTCCTGGGGACTTTCCTGTAGATTGGTTATACATTACATTTTTATCACATCATGTGCAGTTGTCATATATCTTCCTGTAGGCTACTGGACGTCATGTCTGGAGGTTGCATTGCTTTTTGCTGAACAGCTGCAGAACTTTCCAAGTCAGTGTTTTTTCCTCATTTTTTTAGCTGAGTTTTTCCAGGTGCTCCATGTTTCTTTTTTTCCTGATATGCAGGCAGTACATTTACTAGCCTGTTACTGAAATTTACCCATAAATATAAAAATCTAGTGGGCTTCTCTGCTGAGTTTCTGTTTTCACACTGGGAGAGCTATAGTTAAGCTGTTACTCAATGTGCAGCTATTTTGGAAGTCTTACTGCTCATCATTTTGGTGCTGTTCCTTTTAAAAGGACTTTGAGTGAGTTATAAATATTGAATTGAAACAATTAACTTAAGACATATTGCATGGAGTATTTGAATTCTTACATTCTTGATGACTTACTTTACTACTACTTAACAAATTTCAGTTCACGCGGTATTTACATGAAACATAATAATGATATCTTTTTGTCAGATATTTCTACTAAATGCAGCAAATTAACAGTTCTTTTACACATTCTTGATACAAAAAAAAAAAAGAAAATCTATCTCCATTTAACTTTAACATTACTACTACATATAGAACAGTTTTAGAGTATGCTGCTTCTTGGGGTAAAGATGTAATGGAGAAATCTCATAAAGATGTATTTAATAATAATAACCATATCCTTGAGACACTTACTATAAAAGCAATGAATAAGAAATCACAAGAAACCAACCATGAGAAGATTATGATAAGGAAAAGGAAAAACAAAGATAAAACTGTTAAAAATAAAAAGCTTTAAAAAGACATTGAGCCAAAGAATGTACTTATCCCAAAGTGTTGTTCTTAACTCTACAGTGAAGAGCATTACGGAAAGTAGCACAAACAATAACATTTCTATTATTCCTCATGCTACTGTAAAAGAAGTGAAATCATTACCTTGGTCATTTTCTGAAAATAAATCTTAGAACCCAAATGTAAAATAGTCAACTACAAGATCACTAACAGATATTTTAATATTAGAGGAAAATCTACTTGCTTCTAGTATTCTGTACCCAGAAATAATTATAGACAACCCAATTATCAAGAAATGCAATTGGTACTCTAGTACAACTGATGGGCACATGTATTCTGTAGCCCATAATAAAAGCTGGAAAGAAGACCTGTGGTGGGACAAGGGAACAATACTGGAAATGTAGTTAAAGATTTTTAGTAAAGAAACTCATCTAGAAGAGAATCTAGAGTCAGTACAATCATGTACCAGTCAGCACATTAAGAATAATATAAAACCAACGCAAGCTCAGGACTTAAATGATGGTAATAACAACAGTGCCAGTGAAATTCTTATATTAGGTGATTTTTTTTTCCTAAACCTATACAACATAATGTATGCAGACTTAATAAATCATGTATTACAGTTACTACATTGCATGGTCAAAAGTTAGAGGAATGTCCTGAGTTACTATTAAAATCAATGCAAGTTAAGTACACATAACTTGTATTACATGCAGGAACTAATAATTTATTAACAGCACCATTAAATCATATGAAAAATGTGTTAGTGGATGTTACTAATCTGTTAGAACGTGTATCAGTAGGCCTGATCATAAGTGAGATTCTCCTATCCCTCAGGTGGAATGATATAATACAGTGAAACCCATTTATATAACACCTGGCTGAGATAGTTGTGTACAGTTTATAATGTTAAGCTGAATACATAATGGGAAGATTGCATCTTTGTCACACAAATTTATAGAAGGGACTTACTGCACCTAAATAAATATGGCACTGCCTAGTTGTCTGGCAAAATCATTGAATACATCATGACATTTTTAGGTTTAAACACATGCACAAAAAATTCAAGTAGGAGAATCTAATAACACTTTTAAATGCTATTTCTGCAATCATAGTCTAAGCAGCAAACACCTTGAGTATCACTGAATATGAAAATGATAAAATACTTGCTATAATGAAATCTTGGGACTCTAGTAATTTTATATTTGATGGATTTCAAAAGTAAGAGTGTTTAAGAAATAGTCAGAAGGGGATGAAGCAGTTTTGTTGACTCAAAACTCCTTTACTTCTGCATTAAAAAAACAGGCATGCTGTTGGAATGTGTTCTTGTAGATATTTTAGGAAGAAGACCAGTCAATATGTCTTACACAGGTTTGTATTGCTGTCCCCTAATATGGAAATGTCTAAGCACTAGGCATACTTGAATAAAGTATATAATATTTTCAAAGCTACAAAATTATTATTACTTGGTGACTTAAACTCTCTTGATATTAACTGGAGATCTGAAGCAACTAATAGTAGGTAGTCTAAGGAAGTCCCTTATAGACAGAGGCAGTTTGTAAATATTGTCAATACCCCACTTGCTTATTGTTATGTTTCCTCTAGGGATAGAAAATTGGGTAAAATCTGGGTAAAACTGGCTAGGCTTGTAAGGGCTTTTGAGCTGTTAGCCAAGTAATCTCCTATAAACCTATGCATTTATAAACATATTATCTTTTCATAATCTTGAACAACCTATGTATGAAAACACTTGTAGCAGCCATCATGACATAGTAACAACTGATTTTCCAAAATATATTCCTAATGCAATACCATTGGAGAACACAAACCATAATTCCCTACTGTCTGATATAATTATGAATCCAATAAAAACAAATATGGTAAAGAGATTTAACTACGGGATGATTAATTATGAATTGTTCATAAACGATACTGATAACATTAGTTGGTTAAATTAGGCTGGTATAAGCAACTGTGACTATGTGTATTTAGTTTTTGAAGACATTTTACAATCTGCAGTTAAATTAACTGAAACCTTTAAAGAACGAAAACACAGATGAGTCCCCCCTTGATAGAATTCATATGTAGTTAAAAATATAAAAGAAAAAGAAGAAGAGATTTAAGAAATATAAAAAAATGTTCCTGTAATCAATATGAGCAAGGTGGCTTGTGAAATAAAACTTGCAACAGAGTTATAAGTTTAATAAAAGAAATATTGCAAATACATAAACAAATTGTGTAAAACCAATCATAGCTTTGATACCCTGATAATTGTACAGTCTCTGTGCCAGTAATTATTCCTAATGCATTTAATAAATATTTTTCATGAATTACTACTACTCAGGGCAAAAAATTAAGTAACATTTTATATTCTATTAGAGGATGCTTGATCTTCAATTTCAACAAGCATTGAATAAAATTAAGAGGACTACAGCTACAGGTCCTAACATCATACATGATATTGAAATATCTGATGTGAAACATTATAATGTTCCTATTTTGACAATCATGTTTAAAAAATACTGTATCATTGTATAGTATCTGATTCTTGGAAGCAATCACATATAACCTCAATATATAAAAAGGTGGAAGAAAAAACATAAAGAACTACCAGGCCTAGCAGCCCAGTGGCCATTGTTGGTAAATATATTGAGAGGTGCCTAACTGGCTTAATAGATGGATAGATGGAGTCCTATGGAACTTCTGGACATAAACTAACATGGATTTATTACACAGAGGTCTACTATTACAAAACTAGAAAGACTCTGATAACCAAATCAGTATGGTGAATGACTGGGGTCTGTCAACTGTGATAATGTATTTTCATATCTTGTCAAGGTGTTTGATACATTTTTACAGCACTACACAAAGTCAAATGTAATATCAAGATAAATCCATACATAACTAAATGGATTATGTCTAGGTTATTAGGATGATCTTAGGTTGAAGTTATCCAAGGAATAAATCTAAATGCATATAAATTACTTCGGGAGTACCCCAGGACTCTGTGTTGAGCACTGTGTTGTTTAATATAATGTTTTCTACAATCCCTAAGGATCAAACATATACTGATGATTGCGGGAAGCTACTAAACAAAAGATAATAAAAACTTTGAGAAAGTGGAAGCTCTATTTTATGGATACGTATAGCAAAATACAAGCAGAGAAATTATTTAGTCCCTTTAGTCCCTTTAGTTTTATACACAGGTCAGGCATATTTTTATCAACCAGAGGATAAGTTGTGGTTAGCAATTACTAAAGACTTGAAGGATTTTATCTGGGAGGGGGAGAGGGCAAGAGTCAAGTGGGATAAGTTAAACCTTCCAAGACTTTTCAAGATGTCTGCACATTGAGTAACACCTTGATTTCAGTTCTTAAAGTGTGAAAACAGAAGCTCAGAAGAGACTGCCAGTAAACTTGTATTTTTGGGGTAAATTTCAGTAAGTGCATTGCCTGGATGCCAAAAAAAAAAGAAATTCAGAGAACCTGAAAGAAAATCAATCACAAAAGGTAAAGAAATAACACTGACTGTGAAGAATTCTGCAGCTGTAAAGTAAAAAGCAGTGCAACCTCAAGCTTTTGTGCAATACATAACTTCCAGTATAAGAAAAAATAAGTCAAATGTAACTCGGGGCTGATTAAAATAAATGAAACATTGATGAAGTATATCAACTCAAATAACAAAAGGCTAGAAAAAAAAATGGAAGAAGTGCTTTAAACATATATTCAGATGAGATGATAAAACTGCAAAAAGCAGAGGTTGAAATGAAAAAAAAAGCCGGCTAAATGTGAGACTGCTCAAGAACAGATGTTTCAAAAAATAATAGAATTAGAGGACAGAGCACATAGGGAAAACCTGAGTTTCTGCTGTACCAGAGAAGCTGGAAGGAACAGAGTGTATTAATTTTATGAAAGTACAAATAAACAACTAGACTGGAATTCCACAGCAGGAGTTGTTTACTGAAAGGACACATTGTGTGTATGCTCCAAACTTGACCATGAGAAAGCAACCTAGACCTTTAATAGTAAAGATGCAATCCTACCAGCAGAAGGAGTTGATTCTGATACAACTGTGGCAGAAGGACAAAGCACTAAATGTGGGAGACAGTAGAGAGTTTGAGAAAAATGATTACTCAGTGTACAAGAGGCAGAAGAGGAATGCATTTATTCCACTAATCAGGGAATGTTCAGGAAGCAGGTGTGAGATTTAAACTGCTGTATCCAATTATTTTCAGAATATTCTTTCCTGGAGGGACAAAACCATTTTTTGATGTAGAACATTCTAAGGAGGAAATGCAAAAGTTTTTCCAACAAAAACTGAGCTGTGAAACAGATGGAGATTCTGCTTCTTGTTCTTATGGTAACAAGACCACAGAAAGACTGTGCCAGGGAAACCGTTTCTAATGTTTCAACACAAAATGCTTGAAAAGACAGAAAAAAAAACACAAGAGTTGACCAGAAGAACCAAACGTATGTTGGAAATGAAGCAGAGATTGGATTTGGGAGATGGAGATAAACAGGAATAAAACCAGCAACTCAGATATTGCCAAATAAATGTGGGATTACAAAACAGTAATTATATTTATGAAACATGACAGAACAAAAAGCCTAGAAACATTGGACTTTTTTTTACTTTGTTAAACTTGTAGAGGACTCTAAAGCATATGCCCTACTTCATGTCATTAATGTTTGGAAGAACACTTAGGAGAGGAGAAGAGGAGGGAAAGAGTTAACAGTAAGTAAAACAACTTTTTTTCTTAACAGTAGTATTTTTATAATGCATGATATAATCTGTATGCTATAAAGTAAAGTTTTCTCAATTATTTTCAAGTGTAATTGGGATACTAAAGTAAACAGGTGCCCCTTTTTTTTTCCTTCTTCTCTCTTTCTCTTTGTTCAGTTTTAAGAAATGTAGGCACTGCAGCATAAAAAAGAAGAAAAGGCTGGTCAAAAGAGCATGATACAAGGAAATTGATGTACTATTCCTCATTCTTGCATAAGGGGAATGACTTGAAAGAAAATAAATAAATAAATAAATAAATAAATAAATAAATAAATAAAACACAATATAATAAAGTTTTCCTATAGCAAATAAATAAATGCTTGTAGAAGCAATTCTGCATCTGGTTCTCATGTCTCTATGAAGACAATATGATAAAGAGCGATGACAACAGAATACTTCTTTCTTTCAATGGCTAAGAGATAATGTTTTCTGAAAGCATTCAAGTATTTCCCAATCTAGGAGAGCAATAAGGATAAGATAAAAACAGACAGCACTTAGAAGAAACACAGGCTGTACCACGCATCTTAGCATGGATAATTTTCCTTTTAGATTAATCCAAGTTTGTGAGTATGGCTGTCAGTTTGAGACAATTACTCCTATTAGGAGGGTAAAACCTCAATATTTGAAGATGTACATAGTTTTGTGTGTTAGTATTAAGTTACTAGGTTTTAGCAGTATATTGGGGTGCATTTGTTTTTTTGTTTGAGGGCTTTCAATGAAACAAAAAGTTTTGTAAGATGTGACATAGGCTCAAATGGATCTGACAAGAAACAACTATATAAAAGATCAACATGCCAAACATTAGTGCATGCATGTAACATAAAAGCTGGAAATACTTAACAAAAAAGCAGTTAAACATCAAAGGTGGGAATAATAACTTTTTTAACATAATCATGCTTTCTGTATTATCTTTAAATGTAAATGGTCTGACAGATATATACAAAAAAGAAAGAGTCGTGAACTATATTAAAAATGTAGAGTGCAAATAGTTATGCTACAGAATACACATGGAAAAAAACTGAAAGTGTGAATTTGATAAAGAAAGTTTTTCAGGATTTTTTTCTGGGAGGTGAAGATGGCAGACGTCAAGTAGGATAAACTGATTCTTCCAATAGAACAAGGCAGTTTCAGATTACCTAATTTGAAGAGGTATTTCAGAGCTACATAGTTAAGACTATACATAACAGAAGCAGAAACCTATAGTTAAAAATTGAAAGGGATGATGATGAAAGAGGGGGAGCTCAAGAAACAAGGAGATAATTGGATTTTGGATGCAGATCCTTAAGAAGAATAACAATAACCATACAGAATATTATATTAATAAAGTAGCAGAAAGTATTCTAAGAACTAAGCCAACATGGGAATGGAGAAAAGAGATTCTGCCGATAGGGATGACTGCAGTTAGGGAGTACAGAGAACAGGCAAGAGGGGTCTGGAATTTACTGAATAAAAATGACAAAGAAACCAAGGTATTGGGGGCACATATTTAGAGAGGGAAAGGTAATAGAATGGAACAGGCCAATAATTCATTTGGACTGCTTCTAGAGATTGCCTTTCTTATCAAGGATTGAATTCAGAGTATAGGCAAAGAGAAGGAATAGGGGGATAAAGTGAAAGACCAGCACTAGTATAGTTTTTAGTAGAATCTGAAACAGAATCTGCTGATAAAAATAAATAATTAGCGGAGCACACTTTAGGTACTACTGTGGTGGTGGTGCTGCGGTAGCGTTGTCGCCTCACAGTTAGACGTTGCCCGTTCGATTCTCAGTTAGAGCGTCTTCTGTGTGGCGACATGCGTGAACGGGCCTTCCTTCATTGAAGGTTGTGCATTAGGCCCGGCAAGCCAGCACGTAAAACTCTACTGCCAATCATTAGTGGACTGGAATTCCGCTGTGGCGACCCCTAACTGGGA
Source organism: Protopterus annectens (assembly GCF_019279795.1). NCBI lineage: Eukaryota > Metazoa > Chordata > Ceratodontiformes > Protopteridae > Protopterus > Protopterus annectens. The sequence goes on from NC_056737.1 coordinate 719,169,842, forward strand.
AAAGCCGAAAGACGCAAGTGGAGCACATAAAATATTGCATGAAAAATATAACAATTAATCAGAGGTTAGAAAGGATTAGAAAGAGAGACAGGATAAGTAATTCAGAAAGAAACAATGGGGGAATGTATGCATGTCTCTCAAATATGCAACAAAGTCTAGAACATTTAGGATCTTTGCTTGGAAATGTTTACATGTGTATTTTTATACCCCAAATAGATGCCAAAGAATGTTTCCTCAGGTAGACAGCAAATCTTGAAGGTGTGATGGGGAAGAAAGACGTAAATGGGAACATATTTCATGGGAGTGTAATGAGTTGGCAGACTTTAAAGATTCCCTGCAGACTTCCCAGTCAGATATACTGCATGAGCAAATTGTTGTAACTAAGGAAATTGTAAGAACTACTACTAGCCTACCTGCCTTTAAAACCATACTGACACAGCACATGTTCAACTCCTGGCTGTGTCCTTGCATGATCCAGGCTAATCACTTTCCCAGATTAGTCCAGACTAATCTCTGTCTATCTGTACTCTTATGTATCTGTACTTCAGTCACTCTGCATCATTTACTTGCATAGCTACCATCTGCCTCATATCAGTGTATCTGCTTATCTGTAACTCAAATAATGTGTTGCTATCCATATAAACTCTTATTTGTACATCTCTGTATGTTATTGTAACTCATGTTATTTTTATGTAATCTGTATAAAGTTTGTACATGTCTGTATGTAATTCAAGCTTTTCTCCCCTGGCCTCTTCTGACAATGGGTTCTTATCAACCCAGTCGGGCATTCCCAGTAAACAAATGTCAAATAAATAAATAAATTACTTTTGAGCTGTGATACAGAATCTGAATTGCCTAGACATATTAAGGCCTTGCTTGGTTTAATACATGTGGCTGCCAAAAAAAGCAATTACTGGAAAATGAAAATCAAAGTCTTGACCAACTGTATTAGAAGTAGTGAATATAGTAACACAGAGAAAACTGGAAATGAGATCTTTAGAAAAAGGTGGGAGCAAATTACATAGAAAAAACAGGAATTGTGGGAACAATGTATGCAGAATAATGTTTTGGAGGAGGAATGAGGTTTAAGGGAAGGCAGGAATTGAATGAGCTTTGTAATGTTTGACTGAAAATCACTGAATAGATTATAAGTGATATATGATGTTTGCAACTGAAAATATGTCAATATGGTTTGTTTTAATTTATATAAATGTGCAATTGCCTATGGCATAAGTGATAATTTATTAAGATGTTTTTTGTTTAAAAATATGCTGATGATAACAAGATACAGTTTGTAATTACTATAATGATTATCACAATTAATTCTTATTTGACAAAAAAATATATATTTTAAAACTTCTATATTAAGGCCAATTTCATTTATATCAGATATGCTTCAGGTGAGGGATCATTATAAGGATTTAGGTATAAATATATCAAACATTGTTTCATACAATATACATGTTCACGCCATTAAAAATCCAGCTGTGAAGCAGAAGGGTATTATGGTTAAGAATGTGGTAATAAGTAACTTATCTATTTTAACATCACTATTTATATGCTATATAAGACCCACTTTGGAGTATAACAGTATATTTTGTATGTATACCAAGAAACAACTAAACAGATAGGAATCAGTCCAAAGGAAATTCAGAATAAATCACGTGCCCATTGAGTATGACATATAAGGAATGGTGTAAATATCTCAATCTAGATTCACTGAGCTACAGATATATTAGGGGCAAATTTATATTTGTCTATAAGCTATTTCATGACAGATATCTGCAAACCTTATTAGATATTGAAACATGTCAGAGTAGACCTGAATCCGGGTTCAGCGAGCTAAGATTTCACATCCTTAAATTTAAACTACCTCAAGATCCTCTTTTTCTGTCTCATAACATCTGCAGCTTTATGAAATAAACTGCCCAGCGCTATAAGGCAATCAGATAATATAACAGAATTCATGATCAATCTAGACTGCAGGGGTATGTGAGTTAGCATGTGATCCTGGTATATATGAATCAGTGTTCCTTGGCTTGACAATCACATGACTAGAACAACACTACAATAACTTATGAATTTTCATATATATGTGTATGTGTGTATATATATATATATATATATATATATATATATTATATATATATATATATATATATAAATGCATCATATGTCTTTGTATGTGTGTGTATAAATATTTATAAATATATATATATATATATATATATATATATATATATATATATATATATACACACACACACACACACACACACACACACACACAATAAATGAGTGTGACTGTGTATTTACCTGCAGCTATAGACAGACAGAAAGAAAGATTATTAGAGTCCCTCCAGAAGCCCAGGGCTGCCTTTGCATATGGTCAATTTATCCATAATGTATGCATACCACTCAAGTGTGCCTCATTACGAGGACCATATGGTATACCTCATTCAGGGTCTTAAAAAGTTCATGTTCCTCAAAGTTCCACATTGAAGGGGTCTGTCACACATTCAGAGTTAGGAGTGTTTTAACTGATATCTATGATAAATAGAAATTAATCATATGAATTCATTAAAAGATCTTTTGTATCACTAAAGCCAGCATATTTTAACCACCCTATGACCTTCCTAGTTGAAGCTGTTAGTAAGCTGTTACTAGTGTTCCACATTTTGCCCATTTGTTCCACATAATGAGGGCTAGTGTTCCTCATTTTGGAGACAGAAGGTACTTGAGAGCTATCATGTATGGCCATACAAGTTCTAAAAACATCTCTTCTCCTACAGCTCTAGACAGTCCATAATTTTGCAGAAGTTCTGGATTTTGCCTCATAAAATGTTTTTCTTAACAAGATTTATAATCAGTCTTCTACATTAGATTGTCATACTTTTACTATTCTAAAAAATGCACATTGACAAAAAACAGCTGTTTAAGTGCATCCTACTCTGGGGCCTTTGTCCCCTATCTTTTTTGGCTTTGCCCCGAATTCTCGAGCAAAGATATTCAGAAGTACGCTTTTCACGGCTTGCAGATGTAACGGAAATTCGTACAACATAAATAATGCTACAATTAGGACCAAAGATATTTCATTTCAAGCTTCTAACAACTTCGTAATAGTCCCAAAAGCAGTAATGCAATCTCATACAAGAAACATCAGTCCTGTGTTTTTATGCCTATCCTAGTGCTCGAGCCCAGTGCCAAGCGCATGACGTAGTATGGTAATTACTAGCATGTGCAGAGTAGGATCGTAAAGCCGTTCAAGAATTTCTCACTGCTGAGTAAAGGGTAAAAGTTAGTAGAACCGTTACCATCTTGAACTAATAGGAAACGTGAAGATGCCAGGGAAGGCTAAGTGAGGAAGACGCCCCGACTGATTTTGGAAGATGACTGGTGTCAGGTTGGGAAAAAAGGGCATAATAACAAAACGTTACTGTGCTTTTTAAAAGTCAAAAGCAAGCAAAGTCGCCTTACAGACTACAAGGTGCAAATTTCGCTAAATACTTGTTTTTGTTAAAGTATCAGAGGTATTAAGTAACTTCTTGATAGCCCTTACTTAGACCGTGTAGCAAATTACGAAACTGTAGCAGTGGCATACCTTCTAACTGTCCATATTTTCACAGAATATCCAGATTTTTCACTCATTTTTTTTTTTGTCTTTTCCTCATAAAATTTCTTGTGATTTTCAGGCAAATCATTGAGGATTGAAGTCACTAAATACATTTGAGTTTCAGACATCATAGCCTTCGGAAAATTCATGCAAAAATAAGTGGTGCTATCCTAGCAACTTTCTATGTTTATAACAGCGATATTTAAAATCTGCCCCTATTTTGGGCCTTTGTCCCCCATTATTTTGGGCTTTGTCCAGATTTCTTTCTCTAAGAGGTTGAGAGGTATGAATAGTAGTTTCAAAACAGTGTAAGCGTCATTACATAGTAGTGAAGGAGTGGTGTGTTTCCAGTTACTTGAAACTCCAATGGAAAGACAACTTTTCCATGCAGTCGTTTGGGGGCGTTCAGGCTGACCTGATGTATGTTCATAAATGGATCTGCTTGCACTCTTAAACTTTCGTTGTGGGGTTTCAGCAGAGTACTTGGCGGTGTCTCGTCAGCAGTGTTTCCAGTGTCGCATTTTAAGTGACTAAAAAAGTAAAAAAAACATAGAAAAGCTGGTTTATTTTAAACATTTGATGATTCTAAGGGGGGAGAACTTTGCTGCAAATTGCGTTAATGTCCTGCGGTTTAGGTTTAATTTCTGTACGATGGAAGGCCTGCTTCAGTCTGACCAATTTAGGGTCAAAGTTTGCAGGGTCATCTTTGGTAGCTTTTTATTTTCCGTTTTTTTACTTAGGTTTAAAGACTTGTTAGTTTTAATTCCCATTTACTGTTATTTGTCATGTAAAGAAATACCCGCTGAAAGTGCCGATAACTGGTTTGTAGTCCTCGTGAACTTTGAGAGTGTCCCTTGTTGGAAGGGAAGGATCCTGTACTTCCAGATATGCACCAATTTGTGTATCTATGTGTTAGAAAAAAAAACTAACATTGAAAATTCTGTGCGTGTGGTTTTTCTCTATTGTCACCGTCCCCTGTAAATGAGAAATGCTTATGTATTTTTGTTTTATTTCAGTTTTAAAGAGTGTGGACACATATATAAAGATACCATTGCTGACAAGTGCAAGTTAAGGGAGAAGCTGCGGACTATACTAAAGCAAGACTATAAAATGCATATTTCCGTGGCTCTTTATATTTCTTAATCACCGTTAATTTGCAGACGCGGACAGCTGTAGAAGACGACAAAACAAATTTGACAGGCAACCTCTGGAAAGCGAGCTCCACTGCTGCAGCTTGATCTCAGTATTTGGTATATCTGCATACCGCTTTACGGAGTAGGAAGAATTGGAGCCAGTTATCTTGGAATAGTGAAGCATTATTTTGCCTAATCATGATGTTTCGCGATCAAGTAGGAATGCTTTCTGGATGGTTTAAGAACTGGAATGAGTGCGAACAGACTGTTGCTCTGCTTTCCCTGTTAAAGAGAGTGAGCCGGACCCAAGCACGATTTCTCCAGCTTTGCTTGGAGCATTCTTTGGCTGACTGTACTGAACTGCACATTCTTGAAAGAGAGGCCAATAATCCTGGTAAGTTGGGAACAGCTAATTATTTTTATCTTACATATTGTACCTGTTTGACTTGCTTGTAAATAATGGTTGAACAGAGGTGTCCTTTAAATATGTTGCATAAAACGATAGTGTTTCGAGTATGTATTTTGTTGCAGTCAAGTGGGTTTTTAAACCCATGTAGTGTAGCCACTGCTTGAGTATGAATGATTGATTCTTCTTCTGCAGTTTCGTCTGTAATAATCAAATCTGATCACGTAGAGTCTCAACAGCCTAGGCTGTTTGAACAAGGTGGATTTCTTGCTTTCTCTTAAGGCCTGTGTTTGGTTTAGAATAACCCAAGATTTCCTTCATACGTGTAATAAACGTTATGTTTTCAGAACCTTAACCGAGTTGGAACATTTCATTCTAGTGTATCAGTGAGTGGACATTTCAAACTCATGATAACATCAGTAGAGTACAAAGATTTATATCCACAAGCAAACTGGAACAACCCAAAACTCAAGTTACCAGCTATCAATAAAGTAGTCATATATACCGCATTGTATTTGTGAAATAATTAGTCCTGAATAATTATTTTAATCCATACGGGTGCGCGCGCGCGCGCGCACACACACACACACACACACACACACACACACACACACACACACGTAATTAAAGATGTAGCCAGTATAGTGACAGTTTTATAATGTAATTAATTGGGTGGCTAATAACATAATGCACGATTGTCATAATGCACAGTTACCTTGTTTGCTGTGCCACTTATCCCTTTTTATTTCATTGGCATGATTTGTTTCCACATATGTAACAATTTTGATACTGCTTTTGTATGTCCTACAACATAATTTTTTGTGAGGTACTAAGTGGAGTGCATAGCTTACATATTGTATGGTTGGTTGAACTCAAGTTCTTCTTATGTGTATGCATATGCGTGTGTGTTTGTGTATATATCTGTCTGTGTGTGTTATAGACACAAACGCACACTACCGGTTATGAACACACACAGTGAAAATCCAGGCACCATAAAATTAACCGAATTAAGCAAAGAACAACTGCTCAGTCAAACTTGCAGCAATAGTTTATTGAAATGCATGGAGGTTTTGAACACCATATCCCAAACAATATTAGCTGTATATTGCAAAATCTAAAATAATGTTATTAAATGGCAGGTCAGTGAAGTCAAACAGTCAGAAATGCACTGTGCTGAAAGGTAAACATCAAAAACAATCTTGTTGAAAAAGATTTTTTTTAGATTGCTGATGAAGAAAAAAGAATCACATTTTCTTTGGGAAACAAAGCCATCCCAGTCCCCTTTTAATGTAATCAGCCCTGAGGGTACTGCACATTGGAGGAAGAAACATACCTGCAGTCTACTGTTAAATGCCCACATGCTATTTACTCACAACACTCTTGTTCTGTGACACTTTCTCGAAAAGGCAAGTGCTCTAAATCACACTAACTTGATTTCCTGTAAGTATATAGCCTTCTAACACTCAATTCTACAAAACTCTATACCCCTGCCAAAACCGTAACAGTGTCTCTAAATCACTCTTCTTGCTCTGTAACCGTAAAACTCACTTCCCTGACCAAACACTTAACCCATCCCTTATTCCTAAAACTAAAATCCCCTTTCTGACCTTTGACCTAATCTACACTCCCAGCCCATAACCACGGCTGCCATACTTACCTCGCTCAAACTCAATTAATGTGCTTTGGTAAGCTACAGCATCTGTTTACTACACTCGTATTCAAAATTGTGCATGGGTTTGATCAGAAGCCTACCTGAGCAACAAGACACTCAAGTACCTGGCTTTGTGCCAGTAGTCTTTGAGAATTTGGGAATCGAGCACTTGCAGAACAACCATCATATGCAGGCACACCTATGCCCATCCATGTGAAGCAGTCCCTTAAAGCACCCTGCACACTTTCCACCATATTTCATCCTGTAAAACTAAAATTTTCATAAAGCAATACTGTTTGGCATATTTTCAATTAACTAACATCACACCTAAATATTGCACAGTTGTACTTTTGCGCTAAACTCCAGTGAAACTGACAGTAGCAATATTAATTATGGCACAGTGTTTTGCTCCTTGCTTCATCATGTGTGATGATAAAGCTTAGAGTGAACAAGTAAAAGTGCTAGCATCGTAGTCAACTATTGCTTGGTGTCTTGTTGAGACATTTTTTTTCACTTTAATGTGTAAAGCATGGTTCTACTATGAAATGCTGGCAACTATGAAAACCAACAAGTCAAAAAGATGCACACCCCCCACTTTTTAGTCATTTTTCGAAGGGGGCACACCCTCCTGCACTCCTCGATTGGGGGGGGGGGCAAGCAACCCCCATCAAACTTATATATATATATATATATATATATATATATATATATATATATATATATATATACCAAATGCATGGTTGCACCAACTTGAAAAAGGGAGAAATCTCCCAAAACAAATAAATCATTGCCGGTGCACATTTAGAAGCCACACCATCAGTGATTTATCATGGGAAACAGAGTTTGTTGTTATGCTGTCTTGTCTTTTTTTTTCCTGCATGCTACTGACGCTCAAGCAATTTCACTTAGAGCTTGTGTAAAGCACATATATTGTGTATATCACATACTTTTGTTTTTTGCTTCATGTTGTATTTGAAGCCATTCCTCTTGCATGAGTCAGATCTGATGTGCAGGATACAAATAATAATAATAATAAAATAAACAAACAACATAAACAAAATCCAAAGAAATTATGGAGTATAATCAGTTCCCTACTTCATCCAGGCTCAAATAATAATCCTTGCTCTAACGCTCACCACCACCTTCCTCCAAACAAACCCAAACCCAGATGAACCATCTTCATCACATTCCTTAACTTCCTGTCTACCCAGTTTTACACTCTCACCTATACAAACCTTCATCATAAAAAAAACTCCTTCATAAACTCAAACCTTGTACAAATGCACCTGACAACTTACCATGAGAATTCCTACAGCTGTCTGCAAGCTCCATTGCCTTCCCCATCAGCATTCTGCTTAATAGATTTATCCAAGAGTCACAAGTACCACTCGTCTGGAAAAAAGCTTATGTTCTTCCACTTCATAAAAGCAGCAATAACTGACATCTCCAATTTCTGACCCCTCGCTGTTCTCTCTCCCATCTCTAAGATATTAGAGAAATGTGTTCATATTCAGCTTCTTAATCATCTGGTTCAAAACCAGATCCTTTCTCCTACTCAGCACGGTTTCAGGCCAGGTCAGAGTACTAGGCTGTCATTTCCTTTATAGACACAGTAAATAGAGCCTGTGATGCTGGTCACATTGTCTCCTCACTATTCCTTGACCTCTCTAAGGCCTGCGGTACGGTATCCCATCCCCTTCTTCTCACCAAGCTCACCAACTTAGGCATCTCACCCTCAACTCTAAACTGGTTCTCAAACTATCTCAGCAGTAGATAACAATCCATCATATGGCAACATTCCTTCTCACCTTTCCTTAACACTACAACAGGTGTACCCCAAGGATCCATATTGGGCCCCCTCCTATTTACCATATTCATTAATAACTTCCATACCATTCTTACTCAAAGCATAGTCATCCAATATGCAGATGATTCTACAATCATCTGCACTGCCAAATCCATATCTGAGTTACAACTTCTTACCCAAAATGCCTGACTCCTTCATCTATACCTCATACCTTATTCTATCTCTATACTTGCACAACTTCTCCATTTCTCTCTTACAGTAACTGATCACATGTGCAATTGTCCCACCTTTCTAACTTCTCTGCTGCTCATCCCTACTATCCTTCAGAAGTAATAATCAAATAACCAATATTCCTTTTGTAGAAGCCTCATTAATACTGTGTTACATTTGTTTGTTGCTTTCTTAAGTGTAAATATTTTCTACTGTTGCTTTTCTCAGGTGTTAATATCTTTTGTATGTAATAATTACTTGTATTTTTTATTAATCCTTTATTTACCATGTAACAATATTTTTTACTTTTTATATCTGTTTGGAGGTTTTCTCCCCGGGCCTCTACTGAAAATGGAAATATATCCAGCTAGACTAGCTCGGTTAACAAATGTAAAATAAATAAATAAATAAATAATACAGCTGATAATACCATGCAATGTAGATGTGTATTCTACATGTAAATACTCTGTACTGTTGTTCTCACGCTATTTATGTATTTTGACTGTAAATTCTCTGTAGTTGCTTTCTCATGCATGTATTGTTTAATCCATGTGGAACTTTTCTCCCCGATCCTCCACTGAAAATGGGCGCAACTAGGCCCAGTGGACCATCCTGGTAAACAAATGCAAGTAAATAAATAAATAAATAAAAAAGTAAAACAGAGGTGAAGGTAGCTTTGATGAATGCTAGAAGTTTCAGAAATAAAAATGCTGATTCATATGTTTTCCTCTGCTTAGAGGATGTTGCCGTACCATTTCTGAAACCTGTTTAAGGATCCAAAATGTACAAAGCAAATTTCAGGGAATACTTCCTTTCACTGTTGCAGATCCAGTGGAACAAGTGGTTGTCTCTTGATACATCTAAAAATATCTAAAAAACAGAAGTAAAGAAGATACATTGGAATAAGAAATTGCTGATTGAATAATTAATATCACTGGTGCTGAACATAATATTACAGCAATTTACCATGCAACATTTGTGTTCCTGTGAAGCATAAGGACATCCTTACTAATCTCCATGATGTAAAAATCTGTTAGTATAAAATTTTCAAAGGGAATATTAGCTAAGAAGTGTGAATGTTAACTCAGCATCGAATAAATGCGCCTGGACATCGACAAATAATATGAAATTGATCTAGATATCATACTTGTAAATCTAAGATCCTTTTTCTCTGTATCTCTTGTTATACTCCTTGTGATTTGCACAAATCATAGCACAATAATCTAACTTAAGAGGAAACTGAAACCGAATCATAAATAAAAAAAAACTTTTTAGGCTTTATCACTGGAAAATGTGATGCAGTAAATGATACACATACGAAAATAGTCTGGGAGAATGCCATCAGTGACCCAAATAAGCAAGTTTAGGATACTGGCAGTGAATTCTACTATATTTGCAATATTTTCTTTGAACACAGGCCTCTGAGGTGTGCACACACAGATCATTTCAGCAAAGAAAAGCACTATATTGAAAAAAAAGCTATACAAAAGAATAAGTAGACACTAAGCAGCTTTAAAAAAATTGCCTTTGTCATAAAAAGAATTCTATATTAAATAAAGTACAAAAATTACTTTTCATATGAAATCCTCTAAATATAACTGTGAACTCCACTTGTCTTCAAAGGATGACTGCAGTAATAAAGCATTCTTTAAATGTTCTGCTTCTTTCGGCTTTTCCCGGTTAGGGGTTGCCACAGCGGATCACCTGTCTGCTCATGATTGGCAGTGGAGTTTTACGGCGTTGAGTTGCCAGCCCGGTGCCCAACCTTCCACAGAAGGCACACACACGCACGCACTCACACCTAGGGCCAATTTAGAGTGTCCAATCCACCTACAGCATGTCTTTGGGATGTGGGAGGAAACAGGAGCACCCGGAGAAAAGCCACGCGACCACAGGGAGGTCATGCAGACTCCGCACAGAAGGCACCCCAGCCGAGGATTGAACCAGAGAACCTCATGCTGTGAGGCGGCAACGCTAACTGCTGTACCACCGCGGCCGTCCAGTAAGAGGAAATTAATTGGCTCTTTTCTTACCTCTTTACCTCATAAAATATTTACCTTCAGTACTCTTACAGATACCATAAGTGATCATCTCCCTACCTACATAATAAGAAAGCAAACTAGTATTCAAAAGCAGACACATTTCAGCATAGCACATTACCTCTCAGATTTAAACAAAGGTTCTATTAACGCCTGTCTAAAACTTTATAACTGGAATGCTCTAAAATACATTCCACTACATAATGCAGTAGCTCTTTTTAATTCAAATTTTTTGAACATCCTAAATGAACTTGCTCCACTCAGAAAGAGAGTTAGGGCCAAACCTGCCCCCTGGTTGTCTCGAATTATAAAACACCTTATGAGACTTAAAACTCAAATTAAGTTAAATAAAAAAACATATTACACTGACCTGCAACATAAAAATGACAAAAATCTCAAAACAATTTGGTCCTGTGTAAACCAGCTTACTCAAGCCTGTCTGCAGTACTCAACCATCTCCTCCACTTAAGACTAACAATTCTACCTACTGTGTTGATGCTTTCAACTTTCACTTAATTCAGTCATTGTCATCACTATTTCAGAATCCCCCTAATATCAACAACAAGACAACAGCACCACCAATCAGTCCTCTGCCTAACCCCTCCTTCCAACCAATCTCTACTACCTGCATAGAAAAAAACAAAAAGTATTACTTAAATTAAAACCAACCATCTTAGCTCCTGACAACCTGCCTGGCGAACACCTTAAGATGCCTGCAGAAGTAATAGACTACCTTATCTCAATTCTAACAAATTGCTTCATCAGTGAAGCATATGTCCCTACCCTCTGGAGAAAAAGCCATATTCTTCCTTTTCATAAAGGAGGGCATTCAGCTGAACTCTCAAACTACAGGCCCATTGCCATTCTTCTCCCCCTAAGCAAAAATACTCAAAAAAATTCATCCAGTCACAACTCTTCCATTATCTTTCACAAAATGACCTCCTTTTTTCGTTTCAACATGTCTTCTGTCCCTACCACAGTACCTCTACCACTTTACTTAGTTTCACCAATACAATAAACATAAATAGGAATGATGGAAGCCTAGTGTCTGCCTCTTCCTTGATTTTATCTTTAAAATGGTCTTTCATTTTATTCGCCTATACAAACTTAATAACCTAGGACTCAACACCACTGCTGCATCATGGTTTCACAGCTACCTCCAAAATAGAATCCAAGCTGTCAAGTGGCAAAAAGACATACCCTTCATTCTTTAAATACTTCAGGAAATTGAAAGGAAACATTTGTGAATTCTTTATTACTCATAAACAATGCATTGGTCATCCATCTGCAGGGCTTAGTAGTATATACTTGCATACTTGCAGAAAACTGTTGTGTAGACTTCACAGTAAGCAAGATATATGCTAGAATGCTGTAGACATAGAGGCATCTGCCATATAAACTACTGATGTGACAACTACTGTTACAAATAAAATTGAAAACTCAGGTTCCTTAACATGATATATGGTAGGTTCATTTACAGAATCAAAGAACACCTAACTAAACCTTTTGCAGTTGTGTTAAAGTGTTAGCATACAGGCATATACCTGACTGTCACTAGCTTTACTGGTCCATGGGGGAGGGGGTTGCTATCACATCTGACCCAAATAATTTTAGACTTGTCAGCTTAACTGTTATTTTAACTCATCTCAATCAGCAGTCTTTCTGCTTCATCCCACCCTTGATCTAGGCAGTCACTCAGAGAGCCTTTTGATGCTGGCAGGTCTGCTCTCACTAATTTGGTGGAATATTTTGACCAAGTAACTTTGGCACTTGATCTTTCACTGTCAATCAGTATTACTTATGTTGATTTAGCTAAAGCCTTTGACACTGTTTTTTTTATACTTGCATTATAACAACATTGAAAAAAATGAGTTGTAATATATTTTTGATTTACTAGATCATTTCTGGGTTGTCTGGATGTACACAGTGTGTTTCAATAAAACAACACCTTTCTGACAATTTCCCTGTGTTTGAAGTTCCTCAGGTTTTGGTGCTGGGCCCCTTTTTGTTTAACCTAGTGTTATCAGCCAGTTCTGTTAATGATCACTGCTGAGAAGCAAGGTATGCAGATGATTGTAAGATAGGATATACTCTAGATTGTAAAGAGGACGCTATGCAGATATCTCGATTTTTTCAGTAATTTCTAGTTTGGGCTAAGGAGGTTAATTTGAACTGTAGCTCAAATAAGTGGGAAGTAATGTATTTCAGAAAGTCAGTATCTGCCCCTAACGTATTCCTAAATGAAGCTTTCTTACATAAGTCTAATAATTATAAGGATTTCGGAATACTTATTTCATCTAAGTTTAATAATTATAAGGATTTCGGAATACTTATTTCATCTGACTTTTCATTTTCATCTCATGTAAATAGCATTAAGAAACATGATTTTCATCTTATGTGGTGTATGTTTAAATTTGTATTTCTAAGAGATGGAATTAGTTAATACATTTATATAAAATGTATATTCATCCAGTATTGGGATATAATAGCATGTTTTTTTCATATACATAATAGGAATCAACTTTTTTATTTGAGATATTTCAGAGGAATTTTACAAAAAATGCCTTCTGTTCAGCATTTAATTTATCAAGAAAGATGTCAGTCTTTAAAGTTATAGTCACTTATTTTTAGATATACTAGGGGTAAAGCAGTCAGTGCTTATAACATTTTTCATATGAACCTTGTTAGAAGAATGAGAAGCAGAGTTTCCTTCTGCTTGCTGACTCACTGTTTGGTGGATAAATATTTTATTTTTTCCTCTGCATGTTCTGCATCAAAAATGTCTAATCCTCTAGGAAAAATATTCTGAAGACAGCTGGATATAGCAACTTGAATCTCACACCTTCCTGTCTACATTCCCTGATTGCTGGATAAGTGTGTTTCTCTTCTTCCTGGGCACACCAATTAATCATTTTCCACAAACACCCTGTTGTCTCCAGCCTTTAATTATTTTTCTTTATGCCATAATTTTGTCAGTGTCAACTATTTATGTTTGTCTGATTGCATCTTTGCTAATAAAGGTAGTGGTTGCTTTCTTTTGGACAGGTTTAGAGCATACACATGATGTGCTGTCTCAATTAAAACATTTGAAGTACACCAGTCCAGTTGCTTATTTGCACTTTCATAAAATTAATGCAGTCTTTTCCTTCCTGCTTCTCTGGTACAGCAGAAAATCTCCAGTTTTCACTGTGGTCTCTATCTTCTAACTCTACTATTTTTGAAAGGGCTATTCTTTAGAAGCCTCATGCTCAGCTAGCCTTTTCTTCATTTCAACTTCTGATTTTTGCAATGTTATCAGTTCTTGTAAATAGCTAGTTAAAAGTTACATTTTTTCTTGCCTTTTGTTATTTGAGTTGATATAGTCCTTCAGTGTTTCATTTATCTTAAAACACCTCTGAGTGGATTTGATTTATTTTTCCTTCTAAATTACTGGAAGCCATCTCATGTACCAAAACTAAAACTTGAACTGGTTTTGCTGAACAGCTGCAAGCTTATCACCAGTTTTCTTTTCTCTTTTACTAATTGATTTCATTTCAGGCTTTCCAGATTTCCTCTTTGATGGCATTTAGGCAGTGTAATTACTAACCAGTGACTGAATTTTCCCCAGACATACAGTTATTCCGGCCCTTTTATAATAGCTTCTGTGTTCACACTGGGAGAGCTCAAATCAATCTATCTGTCAGTGGGCAGCCATCTTGGAAGTCCCAGAATCCACCATTGTTGTCTTTCTTTTCCTTCTCCTCTATCATTGTTGGAGCCCCTGATGCAGTTGGTATTATTCAGTATTCCCATTTTCCTTTGTCCCTAATACTCTGCTGAATTACCTTCTGAAATCCTTTCTTTGCCAAATTCACACATTCTTTTTTATCTGACTGTGCCTCTTGTATCATTGGTATTTGTACCTTGCACTTCTTGATATAATTTTATACTATTTGCTTCTTGTCCATACCTACAATGCCATTTCCATTCCATTAAATGATTCTTAAGTTTGTCATTCTGATAAGGTGCTATTATTTCACATATTCTGCATGATAGTCTTTTTAGTATATATTTCAAACTTGTAACTTACCTGCACACATTACTTTTGTCAGGCTGATCACGTATGCAGTTGCAACTTCTTGTCTCTGTTTGGGCCCATGTCACGTTTTCCCAGGCTTTCATTTCAATAAAAAGTACACAAGAAACAACAACAAAAAAAAAAAATACACATTTTCATTTTAACCTCACCCCCATTTAACTGAAAGCAAATGCACACAACTATATGCACTTCCCAAAAAGGGAAAGTGCTATTCCATATATGGGCAGATGTCCCAAATGGACAGCTGCATCCACAGACTTTACCATTCTAAAGTTAGGGTTAATCATGCTGAAGATGCGTATAAGTGCCCGTGTTCCATTCTACATCCATACCATGCATTCTTGTCCCATTTCACCATCTCTCCCAGATGTGAAAAATAATTTAGTGACAGTTAACTGATTTTTAACATTGCAAAAGAGAAGTGTTAGGACTGTTAGACTTAGGTTTATGGTAACACTCATAAAAAGATAGTATGTAAGCAGACAACTACTACCACCAAAACAGTGAGGTGGTATGCATTTATGGTGGTAAGAAATATCATTCTATTACTCAGAAGTAGAAACTGAGTTTAGAAGGGTAGTATATATCCTCTTGCTGCTGTTCCCAGTTTAACACATGATATGCTATTAGAGAATGATTTTCCTTTACTCTAAGGAGTTGTGGAGATGAAGGAGGAAGATATTTTATTTTCTGATAGACCACTCTATGAATATGAGGAGGGGAGCCTGCAGTAAATAAGCCCACTTATGTGCCTGTGTCTAACCCAGACAAATGGGTGGAGGCAGACAATTTCATTATAATGTACAAATCAAGCAAAGAATAATGCATAACCCTAGAAAGTCATAAAGGTACAAAACGTTTGCTAAAGGAGGAGAGACATGTCAAAGTACACCTGGAAGAGAGCAGCCTGAAAATACTGTAAAGCAGACGGTTGAAGTCACTAGGAGAACTGAGTAAATGAGAATACTCATTGAAACAGTATATTTTAAGGAAATGATGTTAGGAAGAATGGGAAATGCACAATTTGAACTGAATTCCTAAACTTTCTGTCAAGCTAGAATAGATGGAACCAGAAATGGAGAATATTAAGCAGCAGGTGAGTGCTGAGAAGGGAAAATGTAACTATGACAAATATTTCACCAGGAAAGTTAAAATGGAGAAACAGTATGTGGTCAGAGTTTTAAACACATTTATATCAGTCTAAGAAGCATCACAGGGAAGACTCAAGGCAGCTATGAAAGCTGTAAGTAAAGACAAAAATGAAGATAGGTTATTTGCAGATAGAGGTGAACATTGAGAAGACAGAAAACAATAGGGTAATGTTTATTTACCCTGAGACAGAGAGAGAGAGAGAGAGAGAGCAGCAAAGAAAAGACAAGAAAAAGTGGGGGGTAATGTTTACTAAAGCACAAAATAATATTTTTAAGGGCAAAATAACCCTGAATAGATCTCTAGTGATGTTTATGTTGTGCCAAAATATAGGACTCTAAGCAAAAAGAAGAGGGCTCTATGCATTACGTCATAAAGAATGGGAGCAAGAAAAATTAGATAAAGCAAGAACAGCATCTGATGTAAAATAAAACTGGCATGAGTTGTCATTTCTAGAACTAGACTATGAGACCTCATTACCTATGTTAGTAGAAGAGGAGGCAGTGCTTCTTACCTCACACATGGCTGACCTTGAATAAACTCCAGAGTTAGCTGACCTTAGGGTAAGTCAGTTAAATTTTAATATTTTGAAAAGGCATAATGTGTTGATGATACTTGAAGCAGAATAAGGAGAAATATAACTAGGGTCACAGTGAAAGAAGCTGAACAAGGTGTTCCTGTTTCTTACCCATTCTTTGAACTAAAAGATGCCTTGTTACATAGAGTGAATTAGGCTAGAAATTAAATAGTACACCAGATGTTGGTTGCCAAGCTCATCAGAACCCAGCAATAAAATTAGCACATAACCATGTGCTTGAGAGCACTTAGGAATGGGCAGGGTTAAAGGTTTTACTTGTCCAGAATAATGAAAGAAATTTAGTTTGTGCAATATGCCCTGAGTAGTAGTAAATCACCCAACATACAGACTTTAATAAATCTTCTGATTCCAGTGGCCATCCTAGAGGTGCCATTTCAGCATGTTGCAGTGGACAGCTTTAGACCATTGGTAAAAATCTAGCAATGAATTTCAGTAAATTTGGTTAGTTTGGACCATGCAACTAAATACCCAGAAACAGTTCCACTATGTAAAACTAATGCTGAATCTGTAGGCAGGGATACCAAAGGAAATACTCACTGATCAGGTCACTTCATTTACATCCACAATTACATACCAACTGTGCTGGTGCTGTAAGGTCAAGAAACTTAAAACCTCACTGTACCATTTTCAGACTGATGGACTGGTGGAGAGTTTTAACCAAACACCAAAATTCATACTAAAAAAGTTATTGTGGAAGTTGACAAAAGCTGAAACCATTTAATTCCATATCTCTTGCATGCTACTGGAGAAGGGTCTGAAGCCTTGACTGTGTTTAGTCATATTAACATTCTTATTCCATGGAAGGAAGTGCAGACTTTGCCAGTTAGTTTATCAGCAGAGATTAGTGGACCTAGTACAGAAGGAAAAGTGATCTTAAAGCCCACATTTTAGACAGATGATACACTAAGCCACATAAACAAGAAATAAAAGAATTTCCGTTATGGAGTACAGAAAGAAATAAAAGTGTTTACAGAACCACCTGGCAGGATTGCCTGCCAACAATCAAGCCTCTCCACAATCAGACACTATCTTGACAGAAGGGAACCATTATCTATGCAGCAATGAGGGTGTTTTGTGCTGTTGTCAGTCATCATCCAAGCAATGACACCTTTTCTTTATTTTGTCCTAACATCCTTTTCTGGTGGTAAATTAAGCACTTTTGTCACTGCAAGGACCGCCTATGCCCCCTTGTCCATGCAAGCATACTCCACTTCACATGCACCAGCAGAGGTTGCTGTCACCAAATTGAGTGCCCACGATCACATCTTTCCCACCACTGGCTTCCTGCATCGTGAAGGGCCTCCCCTCTCCAGCCAAGGCCCTGTCATTAAAACTGTGACATGAGCTGGGTGAAAGCCACCATGCCTCTCTCCCAGGATGGGTACGGCCATTGTTCCTGCCTGCATGTCTAGTACCTGAACTGCTAGTCAACTTGATGAAACTCATCTGAAATTCATACAGTTGCACATTCATACTTAGACTCATCATTCACACATACTCTTACAAACAACACCAAACTACTTAAATCTATGTAAATTATATACATGTACATATATATATATATATATATATATATATATATATATGCATGCATATGATTGCACATATGTGTGGGATTACCTTAAGTAATCAAAACACCAGACTGTCAGTGCATTGACCACATAATGTCAAAAAATGGAATGCTAACATCTACATGCTACTGCTATGCTCGTGCCAAGAAATTCATAAACAAAAAAAATGAAAAAAATCCTCTACTAATTATATATACTACCTCAGAGATCACACAAAATCAGGGAAAGGACAAGTTCCCCAGCCACAAGAATTGTGCAGTCATGTATACTTATCGACCATCTGTTTAGCTGACCAAATGCAGTAGACTAAACAGATGTCAACCAAAGCCACTTTAAACAAAAACAGTGCACCCGTATATTTTATATATATATATATATATATATATATATATATATATATATATATATATATATTTATGTGTGTGTGTGTGTGTGTGTATTTGTGTGTGTGGGTGTGATTGTGTATGTTTTGTATTGTGCCCCACCTACTTTCCCTTTACTCAACCAAGTTCATAGTATCCAAGGGTGTGTACAATGGGCCTGTGATGTAATTGTCTATGCTTTTGCATATGACTCAACCAAAACCCTACTGTCCTCTCAGACAACACGCCATTGTGACCCTTGTCTCTCCCAGTGATTTAATCCCAGAGGTGTGCCTGGCCAAGAGCTCCATGCTCTCCGTCTCCCCGGGATGAGTGAGCTGACACAAGCCACTCATTCTCATTCTCTCTTCCTGACTCCTGTGGTGTCTAAGCCACTAATCAAACTCAAATCACCTAGGTCATAGTCAGGGATTTGTTCTGTAGACCATAGACTTGGGATAAGGTTAATATGTAACACATGTAACCATTTCAAATCATAGAAGAAGCCTAAATATGTATATTTGTTTGCCACTAGTATAAGTTCATTTTTATTATGCATGTTTAGACACACTTTCTGTCTCTTGCAAGTAGCATTTGACTCCTAGAGTGACTCCATGGACAGCCACAACTACTACTGCCTAAATTTATAATATTAGTTTTTTTTTTAGTTTTTGTAGACTGGTGCATGATGTGCAGTATGTCCTGTGGTAAAATCTGATTTCACTGTAATTTTAAGTTTTCTTCAGTCACATCTTATCCTTCCAATAGTGAAGTCACATCATGTGCATAAGTAGACTTTTGTTGTTAACGTGCTTTAGGTGATCTAATATACATAAAATAACAAAGGGACCCACTGTGGAATATTTTGGTACACCTGAAACTAGAAGGAATGGAAAATTAATTATGCTACACTGTTTTTGTATGCTGCTTTTGTATTTCATAAAAATGTTACCAGAATGATCAAATAGAGCAAATCATGGGTAAACCCAACATTACCCACACCCAGCCGTGGGTTGCTATTGTACAATACCATCATTTAAGACAAATGTTACTTACGTTTCTAAAGTAATGTCCTTGTATAATGACACCGTGGTGCTCTTGCACTTTTTCCCTGGTATCCTGGGGCTTTCCTGATGTACTGTGCATGGGTATGGCATTTAGGTTCCCATGCTTACATAGTACATCAGTGCTGTGTAAAGGAAGGAACGGAGAAAGGAAGATCTCTGTTGCTTTTTTTTTTTTTTAATTAAAACAATGAAATCCATACATTTCAAATGAACAGGATAGATGAGAGATGAGAGAGAGAGAGAGAAAAAGAAAAATATAAGGATAATCAGGTACATTTTTCCAGTTTTGTGTAACGTAACTGATTATCCTTGTATTTGTCTCTGTCCTGTCTCTGTCTCTTTTTTTGAAACACCTTTATTGAATCATTGTGACATAGGCAAATTTACATTTATGGGAAAATAATCAAACTGTATTAACAAATTAAGAAAACACCACCGAAGACTCTACTGATAACTCAAAACTAACAAAACCAAAACCAGATGACGAGGAGACCGCAACCACAAAGAAATGTTTAATATTAACGTCAAAATAAAATCACAACGTTTTCGTCAGTAAAACTGTCTGACTTCTTCAGATAAAATGTCACTCCTTAAACACTCCATTTAAATACTCCTTCCCAACCAATATAAACCAATTAATCTTCCTTAATTGATTAATTAATTTTTAAAAAAACAAGGAGTTCCAAAAATACTAGTATGGAACATTGCTATAATAAACAAAACTCTTACATATTCCATAGGTTACATTTAAAAAAAAATATATATATATATATATATATATATATTAATAAAATTTGTTATTAAAAACCTTAATGTATTAAAAATATATATAAATACTCCGTGTTAAAAACAATTTCATAATTTGGCAGCTTTTAATTTTAACAATGGTAGAATAGATATGTGGTCATTCATACCAGGCATCCTATTAGCTTCCAGCAACACCTGCCAAAAGGTTTCCCGGTATTCTAACCGGGTCTCCCATGGACCCCCCCTGTGGTCCCTCCTTTGTGTCTCAAGTACAAAAAATGTAAATGTGGCCTGTGGGCATGTCAGGGTATGTCGGTACAAAGCATTGCTGTAATTCTGCTTTTGTATTTCATAAAAATGTTCATAGACCCTTCGTTTCAGGTGTCTTTCTGTTTTGCCTACATAAAACCCCTGACAAACCTGGCACATACTTAAATAAATTAATCTCTGACTATTACAGTTAGAATAATTTGATGCCTCAATCCATCTATTTCTGGCTGGAATATAAACTTTGTCAGTGTGTGCTATATATTTGCATTGTCCACAGGCTCCACATCTATATGTACCCTTACGTTGGTTAGAGGTTACTTTAGTCTCCATCTCCCATTCCAAGATGTTTTTTATGTTTTTACCCTTACGGAAAACAGTTTTCATGGTTTTCCCTTTTAAATTGATAAGGTCAGTGATTTCACAAAAGTGTCCCCACTCTTCCTCAATTGTTTTTTTAATAATATATGAATTAGCACTGTAATCAGTGACAAACACTGTTTTATAACTTCCACTTAGGTCACCAACATCAGTAGAAAGTGAGGGTGTGGGCAAATTACCTAAGCCTAAAATAGGCTGATATTTTGTTCCCCTCACTGCATTAACCTCTCCACAAACATTTTCAATAAGGTCCAGGGGGTATTCCCTCTCCAAAAACAACTTTGTGAGCACTGAACATTCATATACATAACCAAGGTCATCAGACGTCATCCGAGAAGCTCTGACAAACTGCCCCTTTACTATACCCTTCTTCTGGTATTTAGGATGTGAACTTGTATATCTCAAATAACTGTTAGAAAAAGTAGGTTTTCTAAAAATAGTAGATTGAAAACCATCCTTGTTAACTTTCAAGGTTACATCTAAATAATTCACCTGATTCTTGGAAGTTTGATGTGTAAGTTTCAAAAATTCCGTACTGGAATTTAAATATTTAAGAAATTCTTCCAGCATATTAGTTGAACCCGTCCAAAAAATACATATATCGTCCAAGAATCGTGAGTAAAAAGTCCAGTGCTGACTGTATATACTATTAAAAACATATTTACTTTCCCACACAGATAAAACTATATCTGCATAGGTGGGGGCACAATTGGCCCCCATTGCCACTCCTGAAATTTGCTGGAAATACTCCCCTGAAAAATATAAAAAATTGTTATGTAAAACTAATTCCATCAATTCCATTACTAGAAAAATATCATTTTCACTAGCCCCTCCTTTTTTTCTAAGGGCTACCTCCAACCAAGCTAAACCCAGGTCGTGTGGAATCACAGAAAAAAGGTCAATATCAATAGTCAAAAAGACCAAGTTGGGAGAATATAAATCCGGTGTGATTTTAGCCAAAAATTCCCAAGAATCTTTAAGTAGATGGTTTTCTTTACCCCAAAGGTGTTTAAGTTTCTTATCGAAAAACTTGGATAAGGGGGAAATCTTGGAACCCTGTGCAGCAACTATAGGCCTTAGTGGGGGATCATGGATACTTTTATGAACTATGGGTATCCCAAATATAGAGGGAACCCTGGGAGTTGTATTCTCAAGAAAGGAATATACACCATAGTCTATAATACCTTGGTCGAATAGGTCCTTAATAGCCAGATCTATTTTTTTGTATGAGACATTGATCTCGTTAATAGAAACTGGCCTGTATCTAGATCCATTGTGCAAGATGTCATTCATTTTTCCTTCATACAAAATTTTATCCATAAGTACTATTCCCCCACCCTTGTCGGGTTCCATTACCCGAATATTTGGATTGTGACTAAGTTTGTTTAACAATTCTGTTTCAGTGGATCCTAAATTAGGAGTATAGACATAGTGTCTATTGATTTGTCTAATCTTCTTTTCGATCCTGGTTTCCAGATTTTTTATGTAGGCAAAACAGAAAGACACCTGAAACGAAGGGTCTGTGAACATTTTTATGAAATACAAAAGCAGAATTACAGCAATGCTTTGTACCGACATACCCTGACATGCCCACAGGCCACATTTACATTTTATGTACTTGAGACACAAAGGAGGGACCACAGGGGGGGGGGGGGTCCATGGGAGACCCGGTTAGAATACCGGGAAACCTTTTGGCAGGTGTTGCTGGAAGCTAATAGGATGCCTGGTATGAATGACCACATATCTATTCTACCATTGTTAAAATTAAAAGCTGCCAAATTATGAAATTGTTTTTAACATGGAGTATTTATATATATTTTTAATACATTAAGGTTTTTAATAACAAATTTTATTAATATATATATATATATATATATATATATATATATATATATATATATATATATTTTTTTTTTTTTTGAAATGTAACCTATGAAATATGTAAGAGTTTTGTTTATTATAGCAATGTTTCATACTAGTATTTTTGGAACTCCTTGTTTTTTAAAAATTAATTAATCAATTAAGGAAGATTAATTGGTTTATATTGGTTGGGAAGGAGTATTTAAATGGAGTGTTTAAGGAGTGATATTTTATCTGAAGAAGTCAGACAGTTTTACTGACGAAAACGTTGTGATTTTATTTTGATGTTAATATTAAACATTTCTGTGTGGTTGCAGTCTCCTCGTCATCTGGTTTTGGTTTTGTTATTAACAAATTAACTTTAACAAACATTATACTTAACATATATTGTTATATATCATATAACCTAAGCAACATTATACATAAATTATTCTATTCCTGCCCCTCTTTTTTTAAACAAGAAACGTCTTTATTAAACCATCACTTCGACATAAGCAACCATACAGTTATATAAATGAAAACAAATCACACCGACACAATCCTGTTTGCAAGCATTTTACATCACAAACCATACTGACACACTTCCATTTGCAAACATTATACATCACGTATAATCTACCCAATTATTTTCAGTTAAACATTATATAGCTCATTTAAGTCCTGCCATCTTTTTAACCTCATTCCTCCCCTGTATGTATTGTTTCCACAGTTCCCATTTTTCCTATGTAGTTTGTTCCTACCCTTTTCTAAAGATTTTAATTCCAGTTGTTTTATCTCTGTTACATTTTATAGTAATTGCTTTTTTGGCAGCCACCTTAATTAGACACAGCAAGGCCTTACCGTGTCCAGGGAATTCTGATTCTGTATCACAGCTCAGAAAAATCATCTCCCTCATCACACCAATCCGCCAACCCAGCATCTCCAACAGTGCATCCCGCAGGGAATCTTTAAAATCCACCAACTCACCGCACTCCCAGAAAATATGTTCTCAAGTACCTCTTTCTTCCCCATCACACCTCCAACATTTGCTGTCTATCTTAGGAAAAATTATCTGGAGCCTACTTGGGGTATAAAAATATCTACGTAAACATTTCCAAGCAAAAATCCTAAATCGTCTGGATTTTGTTAAATATTTGGGAGACATACATATATTGTCCCATTGTTTCTTTGTGAATTGCTTATGCAATCTCACTTCCCAATCCTTTCTAACCTCCTCTGAGTGATTCTTATAGTTATCAGGCAATATTTTATATGCTGTACTAATTATTCCTTTTTTAATGGCAGCTGCTATTTTAGATTCTACTAGACACTCTACCACTGCTGGTTTTTCATTTAGCCCCCCCCCCCATTTCTTTCTCTTTGCCTGTACTGTGATATCAGTCCTTGATAGGGAAGGCAGTCTCTAACCTGCAGTCCAAATAAATTCCTGGCCTGTTCTGTTGTATTACCTTTCCCTCTGTAGTTATTTGCTCCCAATACCTTGATTGTCTTGCCAATTTTCTCCAATAAATTCCAGCCCCCTCTTGCCTGTTGTCTGTATCCCTAATTGCAGTTATCCCTATCGACAGAATCTCCTGTCACCATTCCCATGTTGGCTTAGGTTTTTAGAATACTTTCAGCTACTTTATGAATATAATATTCTGTATAATTATTGTTATTCTCCTTAAATGCCTGCATTCAAAATCCCAGTCTCTAATTGTTTCTTGAGCTTCTCCCTTGTTTAAACATCATCCCTTTCCACTCTGAATTATAGTTTTCTGCTTGTGCTATGTATAGGAGCCTTAACTGTGAAATACCCCTTCAAATTGGGTAATCCCAATCCGCCCTGTTCTACTGGAAGAATCAGTTTATCCCACTTGACACTTGCCATCTTCTCCCCCAGATAAAGTCCTTCAGCTCTTCATTAATTGCTATCCACAACTTCTCATCTGGTTGATAAAAATATGCCTGACCTGTGTATAAGACTAAAGGGACTAAAAACATTTTGACTGCTTGTGTCTTACTATCCGTATCCATATAACAAAGCTCCCATTTTCTCCGTTTTTGTATTATCGTTTTAGTCTCTTCCCACATATCCTTTGTTGCCACACCAGAATAATTTTTAATCCATGCTCCTAAGTACTTCATTTTATCATGTCCCCATAATATGGATATTGCTGAACCAATTCTTGTGTGGGTACATAATTTACCACTATTGCCTTTGTTTTAGCTTCATTAATTTTGTATCCCGAAAAGATCTGAAACTGTCTCAAAATGTTCCACAACACTGTAATGTCTCTTTCTGGTTTTGTCAGATATAAAATAATATCGTCTGCAAATAGAGACAGCTGTTTTTGACTACCATGCCAATTATATCCTTGAATTTCTGAGTTCCTTATTTTCTTTGCCAGTGGTTCTGAATATAATGGAAATAACAAAGGGGAAAGAGGACACCCCTGCCTGGTTCCTCTGCTCAAGCAGAAATGATAGCGAGGACCTCACCCACTTTAATTTTCGCATCCAGTCCAACATATATCCTCCTAATCAACCTTATAAGTTTTTCAGGAAATGCAAATACTTCCATTGCCCTGCTCATAAAGTCCCAGCTTGCTCTGTCAAATGCTTTCTTTGCATCAAGACCCACCAACAACAATGGTATTTTCTTACATTCTGCTTCCCTCTGGATCATCAGTGTTCTGTTAATGTTGTCAGATGTTTGATTTCCCCCCACAAAACCACATTGATCTATATCTATGAATTTTGCATTACTTTTGTCATTCTTTTAGCCATTATAGACACGAACACTTTATAATCATGGTTTAGTATTGAAATAGGTCTGTATGAAGTTGGGTCTGATGGATCTTTACCCTGTTTAGGTATTACAGCTACCACTGCTTTCTTCCATAAAGTTGTTACTTCTCCTCCTCTTAAAATACTGTTAAACAAAACCTTCCAGATCTTTATCTGTTTTTCCCTTCTAGCTTCCAGACTTCCACAGGAATACCATCTATTCCTGGGGACTTACCTGTAGATTGGTTATATATCACAAATTTTTATATCCTGGGGAGTAATATGTAAATTCACTCCAAACTCCTATTACTGAATTCACATCTTCCATGCCAAATATTTTCATAAATTTCTTCAAAAATCTATCCTCCTTTATTATAATGTGCCCCCAGACACATCTTCACTGTTGGAAATCACATTCCAGTCCCCTCCTGTAAATAATATTCCTTGCTGAAAACTGATTATTTCTTCCAGAATTTTCTTAAGCTTCATTATAGCAGTTTTAGGTGAAACATAAATACATGCCAGTGTAATCCTCATCCTCCTTTGCCAGTAGCAATACAAATCTGCCATTATTATTATTATTTTTATCCTCTTATATCACTATTGGAGCTCCTCATGCAATTAATATAAATAGTCCTCTTTTCCTTTGTACCAGGTATTCCGCTGAATAGCACCCTGAAAACTTTTCTTTATCAAATTCACATGTTCATTTCTTTCTGTGTGTGTCTCCTGTAACATAGCTGTTTGCACTCTACATTTTTTAATATAGTTCACTACTCTTTTTTTGTATTTATCTGTGAGACCATTGACATTTAAAGATATTACAGAAAGCATCATTGCATTAAAAAATTATTATTCCCACCCTTTATGTTTAACATCTTTTTTGTTAAATGTTTAGTTCCAGCTTTTGTGTTACAGGCATATACTGTTTGACAGTTTTAACATTTATACAGTTGTTGCTTGTCATATCTATTTGGGTCAATGTCACATCTGACAAAACTTTTTATTTTATTGAAAGTCCTCAAAAAAGTAAAAACACACTCAGTACCACCTAAAACCTATTAACCTAATATTAGCACAGAAAACTATGTACATCATCAAATATTTATTATTTATTTATTTATTGCATTTTTTTAAAAGTCTTTAGAAAAGTCTGCTGGGCCTAGGTGAGCCCATTTTTAGTAGAGGCCCGGGAAGAAAAGTTCCACATAACATTAATAGTACATACAAGAAAAAGTACAGTATACAGTGTATATACAATCTCAATGCATGGAAATAAATATTAAACACAGTGGTACAAGTTATTTACAAACATTACACATCAGCATTGTGTACAATTTGATCATTGAGGATGGAGTTAGTCAAGTGGCATAGCATTTTTGATTGTTACTTGTTGGAGTTTTGTAGGCATAAGCAGTTGAATTCAGCAAGTCAGAGAGAGCTCCTAAGTAGTGATATTGTAGCAGGATATAGTACTGGATCAGGTGTTAGGAGGTACTATTTTGGCAAAAATACATCGCCAGAGAGAAGAGAGGTGTGATCTAAGAGACTTCGTAAAGAGAGCAGGATTGCTGATTGTTCTGATAGAAGGTGGGAGGGCATTCCGTAGTTTTGAAACAGTAAAAGAGTACAGCAAGTAGTTAACTTTTACCTTCCTAATAGGACAAATAGTCACAAACTGACAGCCACACTCACAAACTTGATTTAATCTAAAAGAAAGATTCAACATGCTAAGATGCATGGTGCAGCCTGTGCTTCTACTAAGTGCTAATTGGTTTTGTCTTTTCTTTATAGCTCTCCAGCTGGGAAGATCCCTGAATGCTTTCAGAGAACATTATACAATGGCTTTCCATTAGTATTCAAAAACGAGCACGCTGATTGGCCAGCGCAGCCAGTGTGCCAGGTTGTAAATCTGAGAATATACTAACTTCCACTGAGTGATCTCTCAAACCTCTTGTATCAGAGGCATATGGGATATATGCAAATGACCCTTATGAACTTCAGATGTTTCAGCTATATTTGGGCTATCCCATATGCCTCTGATACAAGAGGTATGAGATATCCCATATGCCTCTGATACAAGAGGTTTGAGATATCCCATATGCGTTTGAGAAGTCACTTTGTGGAAGTTCTAGCTTGGCTGGAGTTTTCATTTAGTTGTTACTGATTGGTTTTTCTGTGTGACCTATTCACTGTTTGTTTTAGAGAATATACTAACGGAAAAAGGTCCGATCGCCCTGACTTTTTCCGTTAGTATATCTCCTGATTTTTTTTAACTGTTTTTGCTCTGCAGAGGTAGCAGTGGAGAAAGGAAGATCTCCATTGCTTTTTTAAGACATCTCGCTATGTTATATGAGTTGAAGAACTCGTATAACATAGCGAGATATCTTAAAAAAAAAAAGCAACGGAGATCTTCCTTTCTCCATTGCTGCCTGTGCACAGTACTAATGTACTGCGTAAGCATGGGAACACAAATCCCTCACACATGCACAGTACATCAGAAATGCCCCAGTATACCGGAAAACTGCAGAAGGGCAGCACGGAGGCATTATACAATGACATTATTTAAGAAAAGTAAGTATTTTTTTCTTAAATAATGTCACTGTATAATAGCAGTAACCCACGGCTGGGTTGTGGGCAATGCTGGATTTATCCACGGTTAGCTTTGTTTGGTCACTCAGACTTTGCCCTCGTGACCAGACCACACCAACCATGAGTAAATCCAGCATTACCCACACCCAGCCGTGGGTTATTCTTTAATTATCTCCTAGGCAGTTTCTGTTCTCATTTTTTTTTCTTCAGCCAATCAGTCTCCACCAGACTGCAGCCAGTTTCTCTTTATCAGATTGTCTCCATGGAGAGATGAGAACCAGGCAGCTAGTTTCTCTTTATCAGATTGTTTCCATGGAAACATGAAGACCAGCTGCATACTGAGCATACGTGTATTTTCTAAAAAAAAGCCTCATAATATTCAATATTCTTTTTCATTTGTTTGTTTACTCTTAACACGTTACTAAATCAGTCTAAGGTTGTTAATATTTCTCCATGCAAGAATGAGAAAAAGCACATTAATTTTTCTTCTGTCATGCTCTTTTAACCAGACTTTTTTTTCCTTGCATTGCCTGTATCTCTTAAAATTGAACAAGAAGAAAGTGAGAAGGGAGAAGAAAAGAAAAAGAAAAAAACAAACAAAAAAAGGAACAGCAGCACCTGTTTACAGTCCCCATTACAGTTAAAAAATAACTGAGAAAACTTGGTACTTACGTATTATTGCAACCAGATTTTAGCGATAATACCACTTGCTTCCCGATATCAAAATCTGACCGTTAGTGTTGTACAAATGTCAGGAAATGTCTTTTCTTTCACAGTGAAGGTTGTCTTAAGAAGGGTTGTCAAGAACAACTGAGAAAGTTAGTGTGTCACTGTGGCTGTGTGCACTTTACTGCCAGCATGTGTGCAGCTATCTCATTTGTGCATTAACGGTGCTTCCAGCCAAAGTGACAGTAACTTTTCCCAGTGTTCTTGATAACCCGTCTTAAAACCACCTTCACTCAAAACACTCCTTGTTTTCTTCCTTGTCAATGTGCGTGTCACGCTATATGTTTTCCATTCAGTATGACTCCAAATGGTGAGAAGGCGTCCCTCTGTGTGTTTTAATCCCAGAAACAAATCTTAAAGTAAGCAAAATACTGTGTTGTACGAGTCTCGGGGAAACCAATGACACAGCTGTGATACCTGAAACCCAAATACAATTATAACCGTTATTCGTCAGCATTTGCTGCCACGAAAAAAAGTAAAGTTCAGCAGGCAGACTTTCAATAAGTATCATGCTGGCAGTAAAGTGCATAAAGAAACAACAGCATGTTTTTTTTTTTTTTTTTACATTTTATTGAAAACACTCCAGAAAAAAACTTGTATTGTTAAAGGAAACACACTATATAACAGATATAAACCATTAACAGTCAGATTTCAGTATCAGGAAG
Source organism: Protopterus annectens (assembly GCF_019279795.1). NCBI lineage: Eukaryota > Metazoa > Chordata > Ceratodontiformes > Protopteridae > Protopterus > Protopterus annectens. The sequence goes on from NC_056737.1 coordinate 719,199,533, forward strand.
TAAGTGATATTATCACTAAAATCTGGTTGTAATAATAAGTAAATACCGAAAACTTTACTTTATAGCTTTATAGCATGCAAAGAAAGCCATACACCACAAAAATAGTGCTAGTAAGAAAAAAAAATTCTTTACAGTTAACTTTCTCCCTCCTTTTCCCCTCCCCAGTGCATTTTTGAACATTAATGACATGCAGTTTTTTTCATATTTCACACATTATTATTGCATTGTAATCTCACATTAAGTTACTGGTTGTATTACTGTTCATCTCCATCTTCCCAAATCCTGTCTCTGCTTCATTTCCAACGTACTCTAGATTCTTCTAGTCAACTCTCGTGCTTCCTTCCTTCATTCCAAGATTTTCTGTTGAAACATTGGAAAAAGTTTCACAGACACATGTGTCTGCCTGTGGTGTTTATTACCAGAAAAACAAGAAGTAGAATCTCTTTCTGTTTCACAGCTCACTTGTTATTGGACAGACTTTTGTATTTCTTCCTTAGCATTTACTTCATCAAAAAATAATTTTGTCCCTTCAGGGAAGATTACTTTGAAGGCAGGAGGGTACAGCAGTTTGAATCTCACACCTGCATCTCAACATTCCTTGAATAGCGGAATAAATTTGCTTTTCTACTGCCTGGTGTGCAATGAGTAATCATTCTCCTCAAACACTTTGCTGTCTTTCACTTTTAGTACTTTGTCCTTCTGCCACAGTTTTGTCTAAATCAACTCCTTCTGCTGGTAGGATTGCATCTTTACTATTACTGTCTAGGTTGCTTTCTCATAGCCAGGTTTGGAGCATACACATGATTTGTGCTTTCAGTAAACAACTCTTGCTGTGGAATACCGTCCAATTGCTTATTTGTGCTTTCATAAAATTAATGCAGTCTGTTCCTTCCAACTTCTCTGGTATAGCTGAAAATCTCAGGTTCTATAATTTTTTTAAACATTTCTTCCTGAGCAGTCTCGCAGTGTGATATTCAGCTAGCCTTTTCTTCATTTTGACCTCTGATTTTTGTAGCATTATCACCTTTTCTGAATATTTGTTTAAAGCTTCTTCCATTTTTTCCAGGCTTTTGTTGTTTGTGTTGATATACTCCATCAGTGTTTTCATTTATTTTAACCAGGTCTGTGTGCAGTTGTCTTACATCATCCTGTAGGTTAGTAGAATTCATGTCTGGAGGTTGCATTACTTTTTGCTGAACAACTACAGACCTTTCCCCAGTCAGTGTTTCTCCCTTACATTTTGTTGCTGATTTTTCTCCAGGTCCTCTGTATTTCTTTTTTCTTGGCATCCAGGCAGTACGCTTACTAGCCATTTACTGAAATTTACCCATAAACACGAGTCTACCGGTCTTCTCTACTGAGTTTCTGTTTTCACACTGGGAGAGCTAGAATTAAGCTGTTACTTAATGTGCAGCCGTCTTGGAAGTCCCTCTTGTTCATTTTAATTCTTCATTTTCTGTACGTTTATTTAAAAAAAAAATGAAAGAAAAGTAAAATTTTAGTAGTATATATTAATGAAAAAAAGTCCGGGTGGCCGGACGTTTTATCATTGGTAGCTGGGCTCACCAATCAGCATGCTCAGTTTGGAATGTTAATGGCCAGTCATTGTATAATATTTATTGTTATCACAGATCAGTAGTTGGTTAAAGTATTTCATGGGGAGCTGTTCATATTTCTAACAAAGTTTTACATTTTGGGATATGTGAAGTTTTCTTGCTGTGCAGAGGCCTGTGCGGATGTTTTTTTCAAAAGTGCTTCAACTGAGTAGGCAAGTTGTCAGAGTTGCATGCTTTTGCAGGTGCATTCCTAGAATGTTGTTTTCTGTCAAACTTGTGAATGTATGTCTTAATCATAGAAAAAGTAAGTATGTTTTATGCTGACTATATATTTGAATCTAAACTATGATCTTCAGCTGTGTGTCAGAGATGCACACACTGTAGATAATTTTGCTAGGCAGTTGTCTATGTGAAACCTCATTAAAAATATGTCTATGTTTGCTGAATTTTTTGCTGTCAGGTGCCTCTTTAGATTCAGAATCCTGAGAGGCCAACACCAGCCTCAAACATAGAATCTAATGCATACAAAAAAACCCTTGTCATTTAGAGTACATTTAGAGCAGTCTTGTTTTCAATGATGCCTCTTCCATTTGGAGGCTGTACTGAGTTGCTGTGGTCTTTACCAGGTGCATAATCACAGCAGTTATTTGCATGTGAAAACAGCATCACAGATTTCCTCTGGCTAAATTCAAATAGGGAAATCCATATTTCAGCTGAGCTTAAGATATACCTTCACTTGAGAATTGAAGTCAGCATCATTTAGACCTTCATCATTTTACATAGGCATAGCCGGCTGCTGTGTAACCAAAGTTTCCCTGTTTAGGAAGCGTTGCAGGGAATTTGTCTATGTTCTTAAGAGGTCATCTTATGGGCAGTGTCTATGTGGCTGTTATCCTGTATCTATGCAGCAATTGCTGTTCTGGTGTTCACAAAAACAACGCTGTATACAAGAGCTTAGCAGTGCATATTAAATAAACAGTTTTAAGAGCTAATTTATTTTATGTAGACTCCTTTTTAAGTCTCCAAAGTCTGTAAAAGGTTTCTGGACTGTGGTCTTGTTTTTTTATTTGGATAGTTCATATTGCTCATGCCGGTAGTCTCTCTGATGGTATGTAGAGCTCATTCTGAATAGTGGGATTTGAATACTACTGGCATTTTGCCATTTTGGAACTTAGAGCTGTACTAAGTCATTCTGACTTATTGAGTATACCTAACTTCATGATTTCTGAAGTTAGATCCGCAGTGGTGCAGCAGTAGCGTTGTTGCCTCACAGCAAGAGGTTCTCCCGTTCGATTCTCGGCTTGAATGTGGGGAGTGCCTTCTGTGTGGAGTCTGCATGTCCTCCCCGCGGTCAAGTGGCGTTCCGAAATACATGCGTGAATGGGCATGACTTCGTTCAAGGTTGGGCGTCGAGCTGGCAACTCGGCACCGTAAAAATCTACTGCCAATCATTAGCGGACCGAAGTTCCGCTGTGGCGACCCCTAACTGGGAAAAGCCGAAAGACAAACAAACATTATCTGATAGTTTTCTTACTATGATGTATCAAGGTATGTGGGGTTGGGATAGAACTCAAAAGTTTAAACCAACTATACTTGAAGTAGTGAATATTGTAACAGAGCTAAAAGGACAAGAATTGGGATCTTTAAAAAAGGGTATGAGTAAATTACATAGAAAAAAAATGGAATCTGTGGAAACAATAAATGCAGAAAAAATGTTTTGGAGGGGGAATGAGGTTTAAGAGACGGCAGGAATTGAAAATGTATTTAATTCTGCTTTATTTATATGGTATAAAACAATATACATAATGTATAATGTTTGTAAATGTGAACTTGTTAATATGGTGTGATTACTTTTATATGAATGTTAAGTTTGCCTTTGTCACCAGTTATAATTCAGTAAAGGTGTTTAAAAAAGATATATAGGTTGGGGCGTAGGGAGAGCTTCTGTATTTCTTGTGCTGGGAATCACTGCTCTACTTTTAAACAGTATTCCATGAATGCAGAACTTCTCAGACATTGGTCTTGTGTTTGGGATAACTTTGTCTTGCAGTAAACGGATTATTTTCTTTAAGGATCCATCCCCTTTAGCTAATCTGACAAGACAATCTCTTCAGCCTAGTGGAGTTACACTGGAATAATTATCTGCAATGTTTACTAAGGCAACTGTGTTTTCTTAACTTCTCCAGTCTCATCTTAAGTTGTTATTATATGCCTTCTACTGGCCAACAGCCAGACTCACCTTACCATTAATTTCTTTTTTCAACTTATGGCACTAGAGACATTGTGTATACCACATTTTTCGATATTCAGGTTTTGTAGGTCTTAAAAGTCACAAAGAAACCTGTCAGAGATCTCAGCTTCTTGACATGGATATGGTTCTAACTTTGAGGTTCTGGAAAATATAAGCTGTTTTCCTTACTTGCGTCTTCTCCCAGCTAAACCTGTTTACTCATCAGAAAATGCAGAGTTTTGCAGTCATAGTTAACATTGCTGTTACTGTCTTGAGTTTTATTTGGGCATTTGGTGTGCTGCAAATCGCAGAAGAGGCACTAAAACTGTTTCTTAAAGGACTTTCAGCTGAGGCTAACTTTAAGGACCGGTGTCTTGATATAGTAATTTTACATTGGGGTGGTTAACACTATATGTTCAACACTGGTTCACTTGTTATAGTAGCCCAAGTTATTTGGGTTATATCCTATTAAAGATTTGACAAGCTGGACAGTTTCTCAGTACTTAAGGGTACCTTCCATGTACTGTAACTGCCAGGAGCTTGAGCAGAGCTCCATATAAAAGGCAGTTAGAGCTCCAAAAAGCGTCAGAGCTTTCTTATAGCCTACCTGCACTCTTTTTGCGGCCTTCATGGAGCTGACAGTTGGCTAGAGTTCCTTCAAGGTTGGACAGATTAGTTAACTATGTGGAAAAGCCTTCCACAATCTTATTTTTCTGAAGAAAAAAATGTAATTCTGTCTGAATTTATTTACCTATACCTAGAAATGTTATATCTTGAACTATTTTACATGTAAAGAGATGCTTCTGTAGTCGAGAATGCTTGTATCAAAAAAAAAATGAGTGCAAATGCCTTTATAGGTTCATAGGCATTTACTAGGTTCATAGGTTCATAGGCATTTACTAGGCTAACGACAGCAAGGGCCTTTTTAAGCCTAGCTATGCATCCCAAATCTCTGACAAGTTCTGATACCCTTGATAAGAGAAAGCATGGGCCTGGGAGATGAACCATTTACAGGTTGCCTGTGTCCATTAGAGACATAGGTGCCAAACCAGGGATGAATTTCTGGTTTCCCATCCAGTTGTCCAAGTTACACTTGAGTTGGATTAGGGAGGAACTCTGCTTCACATGGATGGAGAGCCTGTTCCATAGACAAAGTAGTCTCTGGGATACGTACCTATCTCTCCAGCAGGTACTGTTTTATATTACAGGCAAGGTTTAAGTCTTTAGAATGGGTAATTTTGGTGCAATTTGTTTTGTGGTTATGCAGGAGGTCCATCAGAGGGGAATCTGACAATGTTCTGATTGCCAGGCATAGATCTCCCCTCAAAAGCCTGTAGGAGACAGAATACAGGGATAGGGCCTTGAGGCAGACTGCATATGACATTTTGCTTATGCCCTATATTCTTTTTGTGAGGAACCTCTGTGGACATTCCAGTTGTTGGATATGCCTGGTTAGGTACATACAAAAGGGGGCATTGTACTCAATGATAGGTCTAATGAATGCCGAATACGGTGGAACAGTGACTTACTTGGACTTAGATGCCATGTCTTTGTTTATAAGTTGCGCAACATAGAATAATTTCCTCACCCCTGTAGACAGATGATGGTCAAAGGCTAGATTACTACCTATGTGTGTCCCTAAGTCCCTGACTACTGGGTCAGCTCTAAGGGGTGTGTTATCAGTGATAGTTACCAAGGATGGATGACTTCCCAAAGGATACTATTATGCATTTCTTGATATTTAGTTTTAGTCCATGGCTCTGACACCAGTTGTTTGTCTGTGTCAGCCCCTTCTGGAGAACATTTGTGTCAGTGTGAGATTCAATGACAGCTCCTAATTTGCAGTCATCTGCAAATTTAGTCAGCCAGAGACCACTGACATTCACCTTGACTTCTGAGAATTAAATGCCAAAAAGGAGCAGTCCAAGGACCGATACCTGAGGGATTGCACTTGTGATTGGCCTCTTTGTAGAAGTGGACTCCCCAATTCTAGCTTCCTGGGTCTTATCTGTGAGCCAGTCGGCTATCCCCTGGGTGACATATAGGTTTGTACCTAACCTCTTGAGTTTGTCAACAATGCATGAGTGGGGTATTGTGTCAAATCCCTTGGCCAGGTCAAGGTAGGCAATGTGAACGATTTTGCCCTCATCCATTGCTTTGGTGACCTTCATAAAGAAGTGCACCAGGTTGAGCAGGCATGATCTAACCTTGACGAAACCAAGCTGGGTGGGTCCAGTGTCTGGAGGTTTACTATATCTCTGTTGAGCATCTCCATGATAATTCTTTCCATGGCTTTACATATAAGACTAGTGAGACTTCTGGATAATTACACAAACTCCACTCCACACACCTTCAGATAGAAACAACTCTGATCCAAAACAATACCAAAACAGCAAAATCTTCAGAAGTCAGGAATCGAAAAACAGGAACCAAAGTCAAACCCAAAAGCAAACTTTTTATTCTCCAGCGCCTCGGTGTAACCACCTTTCAAGAGTATACATTCTCACTGAAAGAATGGATATATATATATATATATATACTCATAGCAATTAATTAAGCAATTAATTAAACAATTATGTTCAAAAAAGTTTTAAAGCAGACACCTCCAGTTTATTTCATTATTCAGTCCACAGGGTGTCATTGTATTGTATTTCAAAATAAAAATACTTTCCTTTTATTGTAAATTATATTTCAAAGCATTTTCATCATTACAAAGACATTTCACACTTTCTAAAACTGTTCCTGTTAAAAATGAAGCATCGCTATTATGATAAACACTAAAATGTGTGGCAATAAATTTATTTTCCCTTGTATGTCTTATGTCTCTAATGTGCTCACCTAACCTAATACGAAACTCTCTTTTAGTTTCACCTATATAATATAATCCACAGGGACAGTGTAAAGCATACACAACTCCCTTACTTCTACAGATAAAACTGTGGGTCTTATCTGTGAGCCAGTCGGCTATCCCCTGGGTGACATATAGGTTTGTACCTAACCTCTTGAGTTTGTCAACATTGCATGAGTGGGGTATTGTGTCAAATCCCTTGGCCAGGTCAAGGTAGGCAATGTGAACGATTTTGCCCTCATCCATTGCTTTGGTGACCTTCATAAAGAAGTGCACCAGGTTGAGCAGGCATGATCTAACCTTGACGAAACCAAGCTGGGTGGGTCCAGTGTCTGGAGGTTTACTATATCTCTGTTGAGCATCTCCATGATAATTCTTTCCATGGCTTTACATATAAGACTAGTGAGACTTCTGGGTCCGTAGTTTCCAGGGTTTGCAGATGGCCCACTTTGTGCAGAGGGATGACTATTGCCGTTCTCCATTCATGAGACACAAAGCCTGTTTGAAGACTACAGTTAAATAGTAATTCCAGATGCCCTGATAGGTTATGTTTCATGCTGTTTAGAAGGCATCTTGGGACATTGTCTGGGCCCATTGATGCAGTGTTTTTGGTGTTAGAGAGAGCATTTAGGACCTGTTCCCTAGTGATGTTAGGGAGAGTTATATTTGATGATATTTCCTGAGGGAAGGTTGAGGGGGAGAGAAGGGTAAAGTTGGTGCTGAATTTATCACCTAGGAGGTTTGCTATATCTTCTGGCTCAGTATAGGTGGGTCAATTTACAATGAGCTTTGCGCACAATTATGTATTGCCTTTGAGGTTGCAGACATAGCTAAAGAAAGCTTTGTGGTTGTCCTTGGCCTGGGAGGCCAAACTTACCCCAAATTTGGCTTTGATAGACTTTATTTGTCCTCTGAGTTGTTTGTTTAGTTTGATGAGGTTGCTTTTATCCTGCTGGGTGCTGTACCTTCTAATTTTTGCCATGATTTTCTTCCGTTATACAGCCTATTGATTTTATGATTCCACCAGGGTGGCTTTTTTTGAGTTAGATTTGTTTAGACTATATATATATATTTTTTTTTACATCGAGTTTGCCCCACCCTCCATTCGGACATTAAGCTAAAAGTTTCTGAAATTGTAACCATGGGATTAGAGCTCCACTATTGGCTTTATTTCATTGGAACCCTCTGTAGCAAGTCTGCTATATTTAGCGCAGATCAACATCCACCCAGGATGTTTTGTTCAAAACTATGAAAGATGCAAGATACAAGCTTTTCATCAAAATGATAGAAAAAAGGTTTTATTTAAATTCTGCTTAAATATTTCAAGCGGGCTACTGTAGAACATGGACTGGGTTATACAGAGGTCTCCTCGAGTGATCTCAGGGTTTGACACTAGATTCGGTTAGTCTGTGCTAATATTTGATAGTAGTGCTGTTTAATGTGCTGGAGACAATTTTTAGTAAGGGAGGCTTACTCAACTGCAACAGCAGTTTCCAGGGTGGTTATAGTGACCCATGTGATGATACTTTCTCATACTTCTCTGATTTTTGTACATGGTTGAGCAAAAAAAGTTATCTGTTTGCACATTTTTTTAGCTTGTTCTGGGACCTTAGTCTTGTAGTTGCGTGAAGATAATGTATTACTCCAAGATTTTAGCATTGTTTATTCGTTGTACTGCACTTCTATTTCCAAAAGAAGAATTACTGTATTTAGTCATTTATTACAGCAAGTCTGTGGCAGGATTGCAGGAGTAGCAGTATTGTGAATGCTGCTCCAGAATTTGTGCTTCAGTGCTTTTTATAGCTGTGGATACCTGCTTAAAGTTGCATTCCAGTGCCTTTCTGTTTATCTTGATACTGTTTTTTTCCCCTTGTCCTCTGAGACTGCCCCACCCCCACTCAGATATTAAGCTAAAAGTTTCTGATCAGAGGAAGTTTGGCATAGTTCAAACGAAAACGCTTATCATATATTTTTTATCAGTATGTTTTAAACTGCTTTGAAGTACATTAAATTGTTTATTCTGCCTGCCCAGATCCTCGTTTTTTGGCTTTATTAAGTTTCTGAAATTCTAACTGTAGGACTAGAGCTCCAGTATGATTTTTCCCCAACCCTCTAGCCTTTCTCTTGTGTTTTTAAAAGGCTGTCTCTGGCTCCCACTCCTTATGGTAATCTGACTTCCAAAGTTTCTTCCTCCCCTCTTTCATTGCTATTGTTGGATGTGTAACTTATAGAAGTACTTTCTCACCTATTGTTTTCCATATATCTATAATTCTATGCACCCACCCTAGAAACTGCTGTTGCAGTTGAGTAAGCCTCCCTCCCACTGACATAGCAAATAAAACCCAAAGAAACCTAAAGGTGTTATTGCTCAGTGTTACGAGCTTAAACAAAATTTTCCACACCATACAAGCTCTTCCTGGTGTGGAGAATACTAGAGACACTTACCATTAAACCCAAATACCTTATTTGTGGTTGATTTTAACTACCTCTCTGTAGACTGGGAAACATACACAGCCTCATACTCACAGGCACAATAATTCCTGGACTTTATTAACGCAAATACTCTTGAAAAGATAGTATGCACACCAGTCAGAGGTTCAAACATACTGGACCTGGTACTTACCAGCATGGGAGAGCACTGCCCCCCCCCCCCCCAGTGTCACATCCTCATTGATGAGGTTGGGCACAAAGTTTACTCCCTTGAAATAAAAATCAGCTGTGTAACCTCAGCAAACCCTGTAACAGGAACTATTCCAAAGGAAACTGCATCCTATTAAGTGATAGTTTGTCAAAATGTCATGCCCCGTCCCTAACTCAAGTTCACAGCAGCCTATGTGGAATTGTCCACAGAGACCCTGTACAACCATATAAATGGATGTATAGAGGCTACTGTATGTACTAGAAGTAATCCCAAAATAAGCTCTAAAACAAAGCACACTAGTGGAATCCTAACCTTAATAGGGTGTATACCAAAAGGAAAAAAATTAATGGCTGAAATCAGGAAGAACAACTCTCACAATGATAGGTGCTCTGTAATTAAACTAAACAGGAAACAAAGAGGACTAATGAAGTCCAGCAAGGCCAATTGCAAGGTATGTCTGAAACCTCAAAGGTAGCACACACCAGTGTGCCACACCAGTGATCAGTGGTGCCATCTTAATTGAGCAGAGTGACATAGTGAATGTGCTGGCTGACAAATTCAGCTCAAACTTCACTCCCACCCTGCCTCCCACTTGAAATACCTGCTAGCATACCTCCCCCCTCGATTAATGGAGAGCAGGCTGTGGTGGTGCTTGCTAAGGTCAAAAACACAGCCTCAGTGGTCCCTGACAATATCCTGGGATGCCTCTTAAATAGCTTGAAACATGACCTGTCAGGACCACTTGAGCCACTTTTCAACTATAGTCTCAAAACAGACTTTGTACCATGAGAATGGAGGACTGCAACTGTTAACCCACTTCACAAAGGTGGACCATAAAATGACCCTGGAAGCTACAGACCTATGAGTTTGACAAGTCTAATATGCAAAGCCATGGAACAAATTATCATGGAAATGATCAGCAAGACACAGGCAACCTTCAGACACTGAACCCAACTGAGTTTGATTTTGTCAAGGGAAGATTAAGCCTACTAAACCTGGTGTGCGTCTTTGAGAAAGACACCAAGGCAATGGATGATGGGGAAAATGGGGCATACCGCCTGCATGGACCTGGCTAAGGTGTTCAGTACAGTACCCTACTCAGGTACTCAGGTATACTTGATAAACTCACTAAATTGGATGTAAACCCCTACATAATTTGTTAGATTGCCAGCTGTCTCACAGGGGTCTATTTTAGTTGCCAAAATTTATTTTCAGGAAGCATCTCTTCATCGACCCACATTCGGCGAAAATCAATTCTGCTATTCGCTGAATTTTCCAAGGGCAATGAAGTAGTTGGCCAACTACACAACTTTGCCCTTTTACCCACTGTAGTGCAATTTTGGAGTTGGTATGTATATATAGTTAGGGGTGGGGGCGAGGCCCCCACTTGAGTGGGTTTGATTTTAGTTAGTTGTGGGTTCATTGTGCTGCGGGGCAGTTGTTTCATTGCCCTTGGAAAATTCAGTGAATTGGGAAGTGATTTTCACTGAATATGGGTCAATGAAGAGGTGTCCATTGAAAATACATTTCGGCAAATTAATATAAACCTGGCTCACAGATAGGACCCAGGAAGTCAGGATTGATGGTACCACATCCACTAAGGTATCACTCAGCAGTGTGGTACCTCAATGCTCCGTGCTGAAACTGGTCCTGTTTGCCATCTAGTTCTGAGAGGTAAAGGCTAACGTCAAGAGCTTTTGGCTGACCAAGTTCACAGATGACTGCAATTTGGGAGCTATCATAGATTCTTCCATGGCACAAACATCTTATAGGAGGGTTTAACACAGACAAGTGACTGGTACCAAAGTCATGGACTAAAAGTCAATAGTAAGAAATGCTTTACATTACCTTTTGGTAAAACTGCCTCCTAAGCTAATAACTTCATTGATAAGACAACCCTAAGAGTTGGTCAGTAGTCAGGGATTTGGGAATATATGTAGACAATAATCTGGCCTTTAACCAGCATGTGGCCAAGGTCGTAAGAAAATCATTCTGTGTCACCCAACTTATAAGTAAGGGCATGGCATCTATGTCCAAGGAAGTCATAGTGCCAATTTTTTCAGCCCTTATCAAATCCATCATTGAGAATAATGCCTCCTTTGACATGCACCTGATTAGACATATGCAACAGTTGGAATGCCCACAAAGATTCTTAACAGGAGATTCCAGGGTCTAAGCACATTGTCCTGTACAGATCGCTTTAAAGCCCTGTCTCTATATTCTGTCTCCTCCAGGTTTCTGAGAAGCAGTCTATACCTATCATACAAGGAATCCTAAGATCCAGCTGTGATGGACCTCTTGCACCTCTGAAAAATGAAGGGCATCAGAACCACTAGATCTAAGGATTCAGATTTTGCTTGTGACATAAATAAGACATGTTGGTGAGACAGATATGTATCTCAGAGGATCCCCATGCTCTGGAAAAGGCTTCAAATCCATGTGGAGCAGAGTTTATTCATAACCCTGCTTAAGTGTAACCTTGACCAATAGATGGGAAATTGAAAATTAACCCCGGGTCTGGCCCTCACGTCTGTGATAGACAGAGGCAGACAGTAATGCCCTAACATTCCCCCCACATAACCTCTAGAAACGTCCTGATTAACATACTTCCTCCTAATAAACATCCATGATACATAGGGACACATTTGGGTTGCAATGTACAGCTAGTCTTATAAAGGCCTTGGTGACTGTTAACATAGTATATATGTATGGACCTATGAACCTATGTAAAATAATTGTGTTTTGGGCAGGATATTGTGTTTCTGGGACTGCCTTTAAATGTTTTTACCTTAAACTTGATTTGGATGGTCACTCACTTTACCAACTTGTGCACGCTCTACAATCCTCCTTGGTAGTCTTTTCAGCTGAACAGTGGAGGAGATATCGGTCTCCTTGGTTCTTCTTTGCCATGTCTGCAAGCAGTATATTTATTGGGAGTGTTGGATCCAGTCAACTCCATCACCACCTCAGTTGACGATGATTGACTCTGCTATGCCCATAGTGGGTTCCTTGGACCATTCATCCATCTGGTGTGGCATCTATAGCCACTAAAGACTGAGAGTTAACTCATGTTCTCTGTGGGTGTTCGCTAGCCCTTACCAGGGAAAAAACAGATTTACTGCTTAGCCGAGTGAGGTGCTTGCTTCTTGGGATAGTACCCAGACACGGGTCAGTGATTTTCCCAGGAGTTTACAAGGAAAACAAAGCCAGTGAGGTATCTAACTTCTTGTATTCTCTCTCTGTCGCTCTTGAACAGAGAATTACTGAGATTACTAAATGGATTACTTCTAGTGTTATTTTTTTTTTCTGTTTATTCACTGACTGTCAATAGGAAAATAAAAAAGTATTTCTCTCTATTTTGTTTCTAATTCCTGGTCAGAGCAGCAGGAAATGGAAGGGGGGTTTTGTTTTTCATTATTTCTCCTTAAGCCAAACTGTTTCTAAGAAATTTGTTTCTTCAGATTTCTGTCTAGTATAATTTTCTTTTCTGAAACTATAGCAAAGTGAAAGATTTGTTTCAATGGCAAAGATTGAAATCTCCATCTCACAGCAGAGGTTTCATGATTTGTTAGAACTGGATTTTCCTTAGCTTGCAGCTGTCCAACCTATTCAGCTCTAGAGGATGCTTTCTTAGCAGTTTGTTGTATGCCTGATAATCAACCACATGCCTGTAAAAATCTGATGTTATACATAGCACCTCAGGCACTTGAATAGCTCTTTTCTTATCCCATGTATGATCTTGCAGTTGTTTTCTTAAGACAGCAATCTACCGCTGATTATTTTGATGAATGCTACCTCATTTTCCCTTTCAAGATGGGAAAGTGTTTGATAGATTTGGGGCTAAAGTTTTTTCGTCTGCTGTTTTATCCTTCAGAAAAAAGGAATTGCCAGACATTTGTGAAAAACATATTTTTACTGACTTCTTTTGAGAACATGAGAAAGTTCTGTTAACCTTCCTTCTTTAAAAGATTTGTTGAACACCTTATTGTGTCAGCTTCTCATGTAATTAAACACTCATTAACATGCTCTTATGAGTCTGCTGTTGCTGCCTGTGTTTTAGTTATGAAAATTATTGCTTGCCTACATTCTCAAATCTTTCTAGCAAATGTTAAAGTTGTCCTGTTTAATCCTTCTGCTGCTGTGGTCCTATACGTTTGTTGCTAGTGGAACACTGATTTAATTTTTTTCCCATATCTTCCAACCTCTTTTGTCCTAAAAGGACGGTGTAGTGGTGCAGTGGTAGCATTGTCACATCACAGCAAGAGGTTCCCCGGTTCAATTCTCAGTTGGGGTGCCTTCTGTGTGGAGTCTGCATGTCCTCCATGTCTTCCTGTGGGTTACCTTTGGGTGCTCTGGTTTCCTCCCACGTTTCAAAGACATGTGTCTGGAGTGTTTCTCCCCAGGTCTCCGTTGAAAATGGGAAAATTGGCTTTGTTCCAAGTTGGACTTTCCCGGTAAACAAATGTAAAATAAGTAAATAAAAAGTTAAAAAAAATGTTTGTCATCAGGATAACTACTACAGTACCCTTAGCTGTATGGATTATATCCTACTAAAGATATAATAGCCTGTCAGCTTCCAAAGCTTCATAGCACCTTCTGTAGATCAGAGTGTTTGTGTTGTACCTTTAAGAGCCATTCCAGTCCGTGGGTATGTGCATGTAAGTACTGAGCACATGCAAGCAAGAGTACCATTTTGAGAGAGCAGCTGGAGTGAAAGCATGTATGTGTGTGGCAGTTAGTTTGTTTAAGTTTAATGTTCCAGTCATCAATCCTGATGTGTTTGTGTGTAATAAACTAGTTAAATGAACACCCAAGCTTCATTGTCATATTTGAATACACAAGACGAGCGACATGGTGTCAGAATGGGATCCAAAGTAAAACTTCTTCAAGACCATGAGGCACGCAGCCACAATTGGAGGAATATACAAAAGTGAATCATCCGAAGCTCAAACGACTTGCAAACAGGTCAAATAGATAAATCCAGGTACTAAAATTTGTTTAAATGATTTTTTACTCAATTAATATAAAACAAAGCATTCAAACCATTCAAAAAGAGTTTCTAATTAAACAAAATGTTCAGAACTATGATATATTGATAAAAGTACTCAAAATGCGTACAAAAATGCCTGAAATAACTTCCAGATCGCATAAAAAGTATAAAAAAGGAAGATGACTGTATTTTTTCACTATGTGCTTATTTTTTGTATTAACTAAAGCTGTTCGAAATATCCAAAGTGTACAAAGTGTTCGCAAGTATGTGCAGTATTACAGTACAGTAATTTCGCAGAATACAGTCATTTCAAAGAGATTGTTGTGCAGTTGGATATTGTTTGAATACCTGGTGTGTGCATTTGAATATAATTACAACCACATTTTGTTGGCATGGCAGAGGGATTTTGCAAATCTGCTCCACTTGTATTTGATAATAATCTTGCTGAAAACTGGAGAGTATTTGAGCAAGGGTACGATATTTTCATGCAGGCTACTTTTTCTGATAAAGATGCATGTACAAAGGCATTTATTCTGCTTATTCTAGCTAGTTCAGAAGCCATTGAAAGGGAATGTTCATTTGTGTATGCCCCAGCTGTGTATGCAGGGGAAGACTGCCATATTGTGGTACCAGCTGAAACGCAGGAAGACCCTGAGAGCTGAAAACGTAAATTTAGAGAATTGTGTAACCCCCAGACGAATATAACAATAGAAAGGCACATATTTTACATAAGAGATCAAAAGCCTGGTGAAACTTTTGCAGCATATGTAACTGACTTGATAAACAAGGCAAAATCTTGCAGGTTTGGAGATTTAAGAGATGAGTTGATAAAATACTGGCTTGTGTGTGGTATTAAAGATGATGCAGTCAGAAAGACTTTGCTTCAAGGCAGTGATTTAACTTTTAATAAGGCCATAGAGATTTGTTAGAGATATGAGCTCACAGAAAAGCACACAAATATGCTTAGAAATGAGAAAAGCATGCTTGCAGTGCCTTTCAGTGCTAATGTTGACAGTATACAGCACAGGGTTAAAAGATAGAGGCCTAACGGCAGGACCATGCCCTGGGCCTCCCTAGCAAAACCCAGAGCAGCTACAGTAAAACCCAGGGCACACTAAGTAAAGCAGAGTGGTGAGTCAGCAAAACTTGGGACAAGCCTCTTAAATCAACCATTGTAATTGTGGAAGTAGCCATGAGCCCAAATGAGTGTAGTGCTTAGCTTTTGGTCAGCAGTGCCACACATGGAAAATGTGGAATAATTTCAAAAGATTCTGTAAATCAGAAGGGGAGCATTCCTTTATTTGAAGAAAGCATTCAAAGAAGCAAGTTGATAGCTAGAAAGATGCGATCCTACTTTTTATGTTGATGGTGTGTCTGTCCTTGATGAAACAGTCAATGCAGTAGATTTGTTGGCAAAGAATGAAGTATTTTGTACTGTTCTGATTAATGGGAAACCTGTAGAGCTCAAAGCTGATACTGGTTCAAAGTGCAATATTATGTCAGCAGAAATGTTTGCCAAAGTAAAAGCTGGTGAGAAGCTTGATGTGGCGAAGTGTGCGAAGCTTGTTGCTTATGGTGGTGAAAAAAAATGCAAACTGAAGGCTCAGTAGTACTTTCATGTTATTCTGCTGGGAACTGCTATGACTTACTGTTTTACGTAGTCAAGAGACACGTGCAGTCATTGTTAGGCCTCAGACAGTTTGAAAATGGGACTGCTTTCATTTAATGCAGAAGTCCACCATGTAAGCATGTGTAACAATGAAAATTTTGCACAAACTATTTTTTCTGATTATGCTGATCTTTTCAAAGACAGGTTAGGCAAACTCCTAGTTGTGTGCTCCATGAAGTTAAACCACAGGGTAAGTTCAATTATCAGGCCAGCACGGAAAGGCCCAGTAGCCATGCAAGGCAGAGTCAAAGCTGAGCTAGACAGAATGGTGCATCTAGGAGTAATTTGTCCAGTAGAAGAGCCAACTGATTGGGTTTCCTCTATGGTGGTAGCTCATAAGAAAAGCACAGATGATATTAGAATATGTATTGATCCAAGAGGTTTGAATAAAGCACTAAAATGACCTCATTATCCAATACGTACAGTTGAGGAAGTTGCTGCTCTTATGCAAAATATCACTGTTTTTTTCTGTCTTAGATGGAAAAGTTCATTTTGGCCAATTTTGCTTGACCCAAAATCTTCATTGCTAACCCCTTTTAGTACACCATCTGGAAGGTACAGATTTTTGATAATGTCATTTGGGATACATTCTGCCAATGTAGTCTTTCAACATGTAATGGAGCAAATTATTTCTGACTATCCATGTGCTGTTATAGTAGATAATATTCTTGTAAGAGGCAGTGGTGAAGCCGAACATGATAGAAACCTCAGGAAAGTTCTGGAATGTAATCGTGAAGTGAATCTTAAGCTAAATCCTCAGAAATGCAAGATCAGGCTACAAGAAGTTACTTATGTGGGTCATTTGTTTACTAGTTCAGGCTTATGGCCAGATCCTTCCAAGCAAACTGCAGTTCTTGAGTTATCAGCTCCAGACAATGACACCTCTTTACAACTTTTTTTGGCATGGTCAACTATTTGGGCAAATTTATTCCAGCTAAGAGAGCTGACTTGTAAAGATGTAACCTGGTCCTGGTTGGAACACACCAAAGAGCATTTGATGTCCTGAAACAGAGAATTGCCAGTCTACCCACTTAAAGAAGTTATGATGTTCACAACCCTGTAACTCTTTCTTGTAATGCTTCGAAGTTTAGTCTTGGTGCAGTCATTCTTCAAGAGGGCAGACCAGTAGCCTAAGCATTTAGAACTCTGACCCAAACTGAGATGCAGGATGCTCAACTAGAGAAGGAGCTCTTGGCCATTGTGTTTGCATGTTTGAAGTTCCATGATTATAATTATGGCTGACCTATTCAAATAGAGACTAACCACCAACCTTTAGTTACTAATTTGAAAAAGCCAATACACACAGCTTCAGCGAAGTTGCAATGTATGATGATGAAATTGCAAAAGTACAATTTTCACTTGGTTTACACAAGAGGCAGTCTTCTTTATCTTGCTGATGCTTTATCCAGATTCTACTGAACAACATGAAAATGAGCAACCTGATTTTGAAGTCATGGAAGTAAGAAATTTTTATTCCACATGTTTTGATAAGCTTAGAACTCACACAGCTTTAGATCCAATTCTCCAGAAGCTCAACCACTTTATCAGCCGAGGATGGCCATCAAAGCAATCTTGTTTACCACTAGATGTGCAGCAGTATTTTCCTTACAGAGATGAGATTTTGAGGGATGATGGTATCATCATGAAAGGTCCAAAAGTGATTTTTCCACAATCCTTGCAACAAGAGTATATTAAAATCTTGCATTGTGGTCACCCAGGAACTGATTCCACCAAATGAAGGGTGAGATAATTAATATTTTGGCCTTCTATGTCAAAAGATATTGAGAAAGAACTTTTAGCTTGTTCTGTATGCAATAGTACTAAACTGCATCAACAAAAGAACCACTTCAGCTAAGCCAGATTCCTGAATTACCTTGGTTGACAGTAGCTGCAGATATTTTCAAATGGAATAGTCAACATTACTTGGTGTTAGTAGACTCTTATTCAAAGTGGTTCGAGATTGACCTACTTCCTAATGTCATGTCCAGCACTGTCATTACGAAGTTGAAGAGACATTTTTTTTGTCTATGGTAGTCAACACAAAGTAATTTCTGACAGTGGTGCAGAGTTTACAAGTCAGCAGTTTAAAAGATTTGCTGAAATGTGGGACTTTGTTCAAGTTACTGGTAGCCCTAAATACTCACAATCGAATGGGCTGGTTGAACGTGCAGTTCAAAGTGCAAAACATCTGTTGGGGAAGTCCAAACTTGATAATACTGATGTTTTTTTCTTAATCTTCTTAATCTCAGAAACGTTCCTTGTGACAGTTTACTTGGTTCACCTGCCTAGATATTAATGTTGAGACAAACTAGAGCCACACTACCAATCAGTAAGAATTTGTTGAGTACAAATGCTAAAAACGACAAAGCAGTAAAGGCTCAATTCCTAAAGAAGTATTTGTCCCAAAAGTCCTACTATGATAAAACCAACAAGCCTCTGAATCCATTAAAAGAAGAAGAGATGGTGAAGATGCAGACAGAGAAAGGATTTGACCGAATAGGACGTGTGAAACATTTGTATGAGGAACCAAGCTCATACATCATTGAGTTGTAAGGGATGGAATTCAGGCAGAATTGCAAACATTTACTACCGGTGTCAAAGCCAGTGTTACAGCAACTTGCCTGTAATAAAGACTTTAATTCTCAGAGGATTTGCCCAATGTTCCTGGTCCAGAGAACATTTCATTACCTATTCTTGTTCCTGAAAGTATCCCTGAAAATCCTGAAGAAGAACATTCGCAGTGACTGTCCCTTTTGCTAAACCCAGTTCTAATTATTACAGTATGAGGTCAGGTCGTATCTCAAGACCTATTCCCAAATATACGGCAACCTGGACATAATTGTTATTGTTTGCATCCAGCTGTATAATTTGCATGCTTATCCAATTTTCATTTTCATTGCAGAACAGAATAGTCAAATAGGGAGGATGTAGATCAGAGTTTCTGTGTTGTACCTTTAAGAGCCAGTCTAGTCCATGAGCATGTGTATATGAGTATTGAGCACGTGCAAGCAAGAGTGCCATATTGAGTGAACAGCCAGAGTGAAAGCATGTATTAACAGTCAGTCAGTTAGTTCTTTTAAGTTTAATGTTCCAGTCATCCATCCTGATGTGTTTGTGTGTAATAAACTATTTAAACGTACACCCAAGCCTCATCATCTTATTTGAATACATGAGACAAGCGACACTTTCAAAGCACTTAGAGCTTTCCTGCCACCAAATAGCATTCCTCTTGAGGGTGTTCGATGATTGATGGTATGCTAACACTTTCTATTACTGTGTAAGTATGCTCCCTTCAAGGAGAAAAATTTCCACTTTCGCGTTTTATGATAGAAGTTGTACTTTTCTTTTAAAAATAAGTATTTAAAGATAAGGAAAAGTGTTTTAATGACTGTCTTGTGACTTTTAAGTACTTTTAAATGGGAGCATCACTTTTTTGCTTTTATGGTAAAAAGTTGTGTAAATTAATTTAAAATCAGTTTTGCTGAAGTAGAAATTTTTTTTTTTTATTTTACATTTGGGAGCTGGTAAGTGTTTAAAGTGCTTTTTACCATGTTTTTGGGGGAAAGTTACTTTTTTACTACATGCCTGTTTTACTGACTACTGTTGCCATGCAAGAAGGCCTGGAAGACAGATACTTTTTCTTTTCCATGGACAGGAATGTTCCCATATGCTTTTCCAGCCTTTCCACTAATATCCAGTCTCATGTCATTCTGAAGATTCAGAAGGTCTCTCCAAAGATCATTGTGGTGACTCCCTTCTGTCCCAGACAAAGTAGTTCTCCCTTCATTTGGAAATGCCAAGTGCAATTACCACAAGCTTCCTCACAGATTAGATCTATTCAGATAAGACAAGACAAGGAGTATGTTCCCAAACAACTGCAACTGACTGCCTGAGTGATACAATCTTAATACCTTTTACATACTTTTTCCCCTGAGGAAATGCAGCAGATATTAAAGGAGGCAAGAAAACCTGCCAGTAGAAATTCTTTACTATGGCATCTGTTTTCTCTTGTGGAGAAAAATTTTCTATGTGAAATTTAATTGCTTATATGTGTCAAGTGGCTACTTACTGTTTGAAATGTGCTTGTGATTCTGCTGCTGCCATTACCAAAGATGCTACCACTGAAACTGTTATGAGGAGGTTCACTTGATTGCATTCTCAAAATCTCCCAGAATATATCAAAATTACATTTTGAATTTTCTGTATGGTAGATAGTTTTTGGACCATCTGCTGCAGAGGGCCTTAAAGCATGTGTGAGAGGTAAGCTGAGTCAAGGAAATCTCTCAAAATTTTCAGCCTACCTTTTCCAAGTTTGCTAACAGGTTTAATGCTATCCCTACAGTCTTCTCGTTTAAAATGCAATGGCAGGAAGCTCCAAAAAGAAAGGAGGGCACCCCAGAAGTCTACTAAGTCTGACTGACTATATACAGGACTCCTGTCCTCCTGCCTTGCAAACCCGTAATCTTTCCAGAAAGTCTGAACTTCCGTTTCTTTCTTTGGCAGCAGATAGTTTTGGACAAATGGGTTCTGAAACTAATCTATCATGGTTACATATGGCAGTGGGAGTCCCTTCCTCCTTTTCGAGCATTCCCTTCCATCTGCCAGACCAAACTCCACTTTTCCCTCCTGTCATTCAGCATCTGCTGTCTCATGATGTGATAGAAGTAGCCCCTCTTCTTCAGTTAGGATTAAGGTTTTTTTCGAAATTTTTTCTGGTACCAAAGAAGGAACATTTTTGGAGACCTATTTTGAATCTTTTCTTTCTGAACCTGTTTGAGATAGTGTCCATGTTCAGAATGCTATACTTTCACAACTTGTTACCCCTTATTCCCCATTTGGGCTTTCTAGTGACATTAGATTTAAAAGATACATATCATCACTTTCGTATAAGATCCATATTTCAGAATCTTCTTAATGTGATCCAGACGCAGAAAACCTTATCAGTTCCCTGCATTACCCTTTGGTATGTCCACTGTTCCAGTAGTATTCTCAAATTGTCTAGCTGATGTGATAGCCTAATGTAGACTGCAAGGTGTTCACATTTTCCTTACCTAGACTACTTGCTTATTTTTGTAGAGTCTTTTTCAAAGTGACAGGAATCTCTTACCTGGGTAAGCGGTCTCCTACACAGACTGCAATTCCAGGAGGTCACACAAAAGTCTTGTCTGACTCCTTCCCACAGAATTGTTTTCCTAAGGTGTCTCTTGGACACTTTTTTTCTTCACGTTGTCTTCCACAAGAATCTAGATCTATTCTTGAGTTTTCCTATTCAAACTGCTGTCTCAGTATGAGTTTTTCTCAGGATTTTGGGTCTCAGTGCTTATGTTATTCTCATGATCTCTCTTGCAAGACTGTAGATGAGAAAAATCCAGTGGTACCCAAAATCTGTATGGTCCCAATATCAACATCTCCTGGCTTCCTGGATTCCAGTTTTGGGGTTTGCGAAAAGGGAGATTTTGTGGTGGAGAATCCAGGTCTCCCATTCTCCCTCCCCCCTCCCTGCTCCAGCACAGCTAATTGCAACAGTTGCCTCAGACTTTGCTTGGTGAGCAGTGTCTGTGGAGATAAATGTGCAGGGCCTTTGGAACAAAAAAGATAGTCCAAAACACAAACATGAAAAAGATGTTGGCACATATAAATGCTGTCAACTCTCTGACTTATCTTTGCTCCCCCTGCCAGGACATCTACAAGTGTTTACAGACAACAACACCACAGTGATGTACTACATAAGCAATCAAGTGTGGTTCTCCCTTCTTTTGGAAATGTCCAGGGACAATTACTACAAGCTTTCTCGTAGACTGGCAAAAGACACTCACCCAAGCTCAGAGTTTTTTGATGCACCCCAATTCCAAATAACCAAACAACTGCAACTAACTGCCTGTATAACAGAGTCTTAATACCTTTAATGCACCAATTTTTTGAAAATGTGCAGCAAGTATTAATGGAGAAAAGAAAATCTGCTAGTAGAAAATCATATTCTCATATAATCATATTCCACTCGACTTCTCATACATGCCAGAGATAAAGTACGGAAGGTATGGAAGGCACACAAAAACACTCCAGACCTACTAAAATTCAAAAAAACTGTGCAACCAAGTAAAGAAACTAGTCAATAGAGATAAAAAAGAACATTACCTAAAACTTCAGTCTAACCATCAGTGAAACCCAAAAAAATTCTGGAGTTTCATTACCTCATTACTTAACCCAGGCAAAAAAATAATCCCTGCCTCCACCCTGAAAAAAGTCCTAAAGAAATAGCCTCCCTTTTCAATAATCAATAATTTCTTCATCAACTCCATAGCTGACATCACAGCTAAATTCACTCAAACAAATCACTCCACTTGGCACACTTCCACACTTAGATCACCCACTCTTTCCCCCTCCCCTTCCAACACCCAGCTGACTCCAGAACCCAATACCCACCCTCTCCTCTTCTTTTACCCTAAAGCCCATCCAAACCTCAACCATAAAGTGGCTACTACTTAAACTAAAACCCTGCTCCAATAATATTAATAATATTTATAATATTAATAATAATAATAATAATAATCTACCCTCAGAATATCCAAAAATAGCTGCAGACAGTATTTTTAACCCAATAACCATTCTTATAAACAGATCCATCCATGAGTCATACATTCCCAAACTCTGGAAAAAGGCCTTCATTCTCCCCCTCCACAAAGTTGGCAACAGTACAGACATCACTAACTTCCGACACATTGCAATTCTTTCTCCTTTATCCAAAATTCTAGAAAAATGCATCAGTACTCAACTTCTCCACTACGTTTTAGACAACCAAATACTGTCATCATCACAACATGGCTTAAGACCAGGCCATAGCAGTACAACTGCCCTTCTGTCATTTGTAGATACTGTAAAAAGATCCCGTGACATTGGCAGAATTGTTTCCGCCCTCTTCCTCGATCTATCCAAAGCCTTTGACACCGTTTGCCCCCCTTTACTCATCACCCAACTCTCTAATATTGGTCTCTCCCCCCATACTATAAATTGGTTCTCCAGTTGTTAAAATGAAAGCCAAAAATGGCAAAACTCCATCTCCTCTTTCCTCAGCATCACCACCAGCATTCCCCAAGGGTCCATACTTGAACCCATCCTCTTTAGTATATTAATAAACAATTTCCAGTCATCACTATCTCAAGGATCTGGTGGCCGCGGTGGTGCAGCGGTTAGCATTGTTGCCTCACACCAAGAGATTCTCCGGTTTGATTCTTGGCTGGAGCACCTTCTGTGTGGAGATTTAAAGACATACAGGTAGGTGCGTCTGTGTATGTGTGTGCCTTTTGTGAAGGTTGGGCGCCAGGCTGGCAACTCAACACTGTAAAAACACCACTGCCAATCAGTCTGCGGACCTGTGATCTGCTGTGGTGACCCCTAACTGGGAAAAGCTAAAAGACACTGCCTTACTATCGCAAGGATGTGTCATTCAATATGCAGATGACTCCACTATTGTCTGCTCTGCCAACTCTGTCTCTGACTTACACTAACTCAAAATGCCTTCTCCTTCACTAAATCCTGGATGCACAAGAGTCACCTAACCCCGAACCCAAAAAAATACAAAATCATAAGTTTCTCCCCAACAGAACAACACCCTTAAATAAGAATGAGTTCACCATCTTTTCTTTTAATAAATCATTAATCGAAGTCGTTAGCCACACAAAGCTCCTTGGAGTCACTATTGACGAACACATGAAATTTGACCTTCATATACAACACAATTTTCGTAAAACAAATTTTAAACTTAGAACCCTCTGTAGGCATAATCACTTCCTAAGCCCATCCACAAGAATAACCCTAGCCACAACACACGTACTACCCTGTCTCCTCTATGGCACTCCCCTGCTTACTAATATCCAAAGCTCCTCTAAACTCAGGCTAGAGACATGCTACAGTAAAATTGCCAAATTTACAACCAGCTCCAAATGGTGCTACCAAACTACCGCTCCTATTTGCAACTAATCACAACTCACAAAAATCCTCTTCAAACCCCAAGACTGTCCTGCTCTCAGCTCTCCATTCAAATATTACCACCCAAACAGGCCACTTAGATCAGAGGCTCAGAAGCTCTTACAGGTTCACAAACCTAACTTTCCACCCGGCTAGTTTCTTGACTCATTCTCAACAGCCAAGAGCTGGAGTACATTACCTCTATCCATTACAACAACTCAAAATCCCTCCTATTTCAAAACTTCCCTTCATAATCACCTCTCCTCATGCTGGAAGTGTACTTGTACCAAGTCCCCCTAATAAGGGTGTGTCTCCCTACTTCTTGCCACCACTGTTTCTCTGTAAGATAGTACTACCGTAGAGAGAGTTTATAGAACCAATAAGTTATGTAGATACTTATTTTTCTGCTAGTTGTTTAAAATTGTATATTTCTGTTATGGTTATCTCAACAATTTGTACACACTTATTCTTGTAACTGCTTTTTAATCTCTGTGTAATTTTATCTTTGTAATTGTATCTGTTAATTTTCTGTACTGTGGATCTTTTCTCCCTGGGCCTCCACTGAAAATGGGTTCTGTTGGGCCCAGTGGACTTTTCCGGTAAACAAAAAGCAAATGCATAAATATATTAGCAAATGGAAAAGATTTTTTTAGTTAGTTCCAAAACAGTAACTAAGACCCATTTTAAGGCTAGCATTTCTCTGGTTTTACATAATTTTTTGAGTTATTATTCTCTGGCCTGTCTTAGTTTTCCTTCCAGGTTCATTTACCAGTCATTTCAGCATGTCTACCCATGGATTCTACTATTTCAATGCAGTCTCATGTGAAAGTGTTTGTGGAAGGTTTGTTGCACACCAAGACTTCTAGGAAAATAGGCGGCTTATCCTTGAGATCTCAATTTTGTGTCAGAAAAAAATAGCTCTTGTTCCTTTTGAAAAGCTCATCAAGCTGACTTGATGTTCTTAGCATGGAAACAGTGTTACTCATTGCTCTGACGTCTGCAAGAGGAGTATCTGAGGTGCAATGGTTAAGGTGTTTACCTTAAAAACACAAGGTGCAGGGTTTGATTCTCACATGGGGTAACTGGCTAGGCTTCAAATGGCCCAAAAAGAGCAGATAGCCTAGTACTAATCTATGAACCTATGAACAAGCTGTTATGATGGGTCAGCTCCATCTCATTTTTCCACATAGATAGGGTTTCTTAAGAACTAACCCTGCATGCATGCCTAAAGTGGTGTGTGAGTTTATTTGGAGCAGTCACACCTCCCTGTCATTTTTCCAGAGTGTAAAAATGAGGGATGTCCACATTCAACTCCAGCATTATCTTGACAGAACTAAGTATTTCAGAAACTCCAGTCAGTTGTTTGTTTCTTGGAAAGGTAAGAAGAAAGGATAACTTGTGTCAAAGTAGACTATTTCCAAATGGTTAGCTCATGTTATTACCTTTTGATCTGATGTTTTCAGTTTTCATTCATTGCTCAACTCTTGGGTTCGGCTGTTTTTACCAGCTCGTGATTCACTGAAAGCTCTCGAGCTTCTCCCTTTCCCATAGTGCCCTAGTCCCTAACATACCTCAGATCTCGTTTGCCACCTTAGAGTACACGTGGTCACTGCTTCTAGTTTTGAGCTAATGTGTTTTTTTGGGTATTGTGTTATTATTTGTATAGATTATTTTTCTATTAATTACTATATTAAACTTCTGTTACATTTTCTCTCTGTTTTCTGACCTTCTTTAATGTTTTTCAAACTTTTTCAGTACTGATGTGCTCTATAATTTACCATTGTTGGTAGCTTCCTTTCTGTACTTTTTAGTACGTCTGTTTACCATTGTTGGTATTTTCCTCCTAAAACTTTCACCCTTTAGGAAAAAAAAACTTTATTGTTAAACTTTACTTATCTTCATCTGCGAGGATGGTGGAGAAAACCTTAGGTTTCAAGAAACGTACGGCCTGTGGCCACAGAATTCCTTTATCTGGTGCGCATGTTAAATGAGTTTATTATCTACGCCCTTCATATCTTGATGACAGTTGTGATATTTGTAAGGGTTTTAACCCTAGGGCTCTTACTGACAGGCAAAATAAACTGATACTCAGAGGCTTGCTGCCTTCTAAATCTTCTGCTTCTACCATGTCTTCAGGGACTCAACCCCCAATCAGTTCAGAGAAAAAAGACACTAGGAAGTGTTTCCTGGTGCCATCCACTTACTTGGCTGTGGGTTCAGAACCTCTGAAGAAAATAGCTAAAACTTCGGATCCTAGCTCCTCACATCTGAAGATCAGAAAATACAAGTCTCCTTGGATTCGATCACCACTCTTGGCTCCAGATCCGATTGCATCCAGGTTTCCCTCTCCCTTTTTAGAATGCTCTCCTAAACACCGCCACTCTAGACTTTCATCCATAGCGTCCTTGACCCTTACTTTCAAAAGCTTGACTGAAGCTGACATGGGCAGAATGATAAGGAAGTTTCTGTCGATGCAGATACAAATGGGGGGTTTTCCCAGCTCTGACCCCATTAGGTCTGGAGGCACTTATTAGTATGACCCCCCCCCAACTTGCTCCTTCTCTGAACCGACCTATGGTTTCGATGTTGATCCATAGTCCTTCTCATAGAATCCAAAGATACTGGCATTTTCAACTCCAGTAGTGTCTCTGAGTGCACCGGCTCCGAGTGCCTCAGAGCCATAGCGTCAGCGCAAGATCCGAGAGGTTGGAGTTGACTCCGAAGTTATCTGAGCCATATCTCCAACTCGGAGCCTCAGTGTTAGATAGCTCGGCTCTGACTTCCTCCTTGAGTGCTTTGCCTTTGGGGAAGAAGGAGTCTGTTCTTTCTGAGCTGTTGATTTCTTTCTCTTAGAGATACTCGACCTTTGAGGTAGTGGAGAGTGAATTTTCTATCCCTAGAGCTGGAACTTCTCACCTTCTTTGACTCTGACCACCATAGTCCATTTGTCTTTGCTTCTTGAGCATCAGACATTCTTGCCACAAGTACAGCCAGGCCAATTTAGTTACCAGGATACCCAACAGGGTATAATGATTTCTTTTGACACCTTTCTGGAACACCCCACCAAAGAGGTTTCCAGGAAGAAAAAGTGCAAAAGGAGGCACTTGGACTCGCCTCAAGAGTCCATCACAGAAGATACTGACTTCAATGATGGAGAAAGGTCCCCAAGATCGCCACCTGAAGATGTCTCATTTGGAGGCATTCTGGAGCTCCTAAAGCAAAAGAGTGGTTGGTCTCCCGACAGTCCTTCTGAAGAGGAATCTGTATTCCTTGAGGCTTTTGGTGCTGGCCCGTTTACCTCCTGGGTGACGCTGCCCACAGATGAGCTCATTGATTTGGTCTCTGAGCAGCAGTGGAAGGAGCCTGACACCATTGCTGCAATTTTCAAAAGACCAGATCCTGGCACCACCAAAGGACAGATCTTTATAGAGTAAAGGAGTACCAGTTGATGCTGTGGTCATAGTGGCAGCCACCAAGAAGGAACTAGCAGAACAAAGTTCCTCTGTCCATCTTCCTAACAGGGAGTCTAGGGCAATGGTCAGATTTGAGAAGCGTATTTATGCTTCAGTGACCTTTGCCTTGATCACTGAACTGTCTGTCACACTTTTCAAGACTCTAGAGGGATTTGATAAAATAACTGCCCAAATCTGTCTCTGAGACCATATCCTCCGAGACAGAGAGTACTGTTGCCTCACAGTTGACTACACTCCAATCCATTTCCAATTCGCCCATGAGGCTTATTTCTCATGGCAGAAGATATCTCATGGGTAGCGAGTTCAGGCATTTCCATTAGACGGCATATCTGGATACACTTATGTGACTTTGTGGAACTCTTCAAAGTGTACTTTGTCAATGCTCCCTTTGACAGATCTTCCTTATTTGGCCCCAGAATGAAGGGTACACTCTCTGGGTGTGAGCAGGAAGGTAATACCTTGTATTCTGTGGACGTACATTTTTTGACTCCTCAATGATCCTTTTCTAGGAAACAATGAGGCAGTTGAAAAATGTGGTTCAAGAAATCCCAGGGTCCATTCGAAGATACACATGGAGAAAGTTTTCCCAGAGACAGATGAGGGAACTCTAATGGAAGACGCCGCCATTGCAGCAGAGGGGGTCTGCAAAATAAAGGATCTAGAGATTCTTTCTTTGACAGATCCTACCAGCACTCCTGAAAGGGAGCCTGAATGTCCTTCTCTGGATGCAGTCAAGGGTTGCTTATCCCTGCACCAGAGAGCCTGGAAGAAATTACAGAAGGTTTATGGGTGGAGAAGATAATATCTAGAGGTTATATCATACCATTTTCCCATCCACCTCCATTGTTCTCAAAGAAAATTCCAGATCTTCCACCTAGTCAGAGGAAAACAGCAGCACTAGAAATAAACAAGCTGCTAGAAAAAGAGTCATCCAGGAGGTCCCCATGTCAGAAAAAGCCCAGAACTAAGTCGAGATTCTTTTTAGTGCCAAAGAAAACAGGGCACTGGAGACCAGCTTTTGATCTCAGCAACCTAAATCAGTTGGTTCAATATATGAAGTTTCAGATGGTCACGGTTCAGTCCATTCTGCCTTTTCTGCACAAGGACAATTGGATGTGCTCGATAGATCTTCAGGATGCATACTATCTTTTAAAAATTAACAGGCGATCCAGAAGATACCCACCCTTCTGGCTGGGAGCCAGTCATTACCAGTTCGGAGCTTTGCCCTTTGGTCTCAGCCCCCAGGGTGTTTACCAAGCGTATGGCAGTAGTAGTAGCTCACTTGAGACTACAGGGATTCCGGGTGTTTCCATATCTAGACGACTGGCTCTTCACCGCTCCGACCAGGCATCAACTGATCCAAGCTAGGGATTATGTACTCCAGTTATGCTCCCATCTGGGCATTTCAGTCAACTACAACAAGTCTCATCTGGAACCAACACAGACTTTGGAATTCATAGGTGCTTCATTCAACTCAGTCACACAAACAGCATATCTCCCTTGTTCAGGAGTTCAGACTATTCAGTTCCAGGTCAGAAAGATCATCCAAAACTTTTTTTTCCTAGCTTAGCCAATTCTTCAAGCTTTGGGGCCCATGCCAGCAGCAATCATCCTAGTACCGTTGTCAAGGTACCGTATGAGAATACTTCAGTGGACATTAACAACTCAATGGTCCATTCTTTACCATCAACTGTCTATTCAGATAAAAATAACTGAGGCTTGCAAAAACAATTTTCTATAGTGAATGCACTCCTGTCAAGTGCAAAAAAGACGTCCCTTTGTTCTCCCCCAACCCAAGGCCATATTGACCTCGGACGCCTCCTAGATTGGGTGGGGGGGGGGCACTTCCTGGGAAGGAGAGTCTAAGGCACATGGTCCTCCGAAGAGGCCAACATGCATAAAAATGTCCTGGAAATGAGAGCTGTCCTTCTAGCATTGCAGGCCTTGCAGGACACTCTCCCCACCGGGACTACTGCAGTTCAGACAGACAATATGTCAGTAGTCTGGGGAACCACATTTTATCCCCTGTGTTAAGAAGCCCTGAGAGTATGGCAGTGGGCGATCTCATCCAATCGATTTCTGATATCAGTGCACCTTCCTGGGAAGCCCAGAGTGATTGCAGACAAGTTAAGCAGGACTATTCTGATATTTCATGAGTGGTTTCTCAACACGAATGTGATGGAGAAAATATTCCGTCAGTGGGGTTAACCGTGCTGCGACCTTTTCACATCCCTTCTCAACAGCAAGTACAGCAGGTTCTTTGCCCTCATCCCCCCACTGGGAGAGTCACTGAGAGATGCTCTACTTCATGATTGGCCCACTGGTCTCCTTTATGCCTATATTCCATTACCCATGATCGCCAAAATTTCCTCAGAAAGCATGTCGATTGAAGAGCACAGTAATCCTCATTGCTCTTTATTGGCCTCAACAAATTTGGTTTCCCTTCCTCTGGTCTCATCTTATCTGTCTGTCATGGGCTGTTGATCCAACTCCAGACCTTCTTTCTCACCCGGCGAACTTGATTCACCCAAATATTCAAGGCCTAAAATTAACCACATCTTTTTTCCAGTTCTGTTGATTGCTAGACAGTCTAGGCTTTCCTCCCTGGTCTGGCACATCCTTTTATCATCACACAAACCTTCCACTAGGAAACTTTACAAAAGCAAATGGAAAAGATTTGTAATTTGGTCACAACAGAGACATATAGAGCCTTTTTCTGCTCCTATATCTAAGATTCTGGAATTCTAATTCTAAATTTTTCAATGAAGGTGCTAGGTCTTCTACTGTTAAAGTACAATTAACTGCCGTCTGAAATTTTCATATAGGGATAAATAATTCATCTCTAGCATCCTACAAACTGTGTAGAGCTTTTAAAAGAGGAACGTTTCTCCGTAGACCTCCAGTTAAAGATCCTGCTTCCCCTTGGAATTTAAATGCATTTTTGCATGCTGTAACACAGTCCCCATCTGAGCCTTCAGCCAAAACAGAGGTAAAATGTCTGACCTGGAAAACTGTCTTTTTAGTAGCTAATACATCTGCCAGGAGAGTTTCAGAATTACAGGCATTATCTTCTAAACCTCTTTATTTAATTTTTCATAAAGATAGAGTATCCTTCAGAACTAATTATTTATTTCTTCCTAAGGTGGTGTGAGAATCCAATATAAATCAGACTATCAATATGCCAGTTTTCTTTCAAAAATTTTCAAACAAAAGAGAGTATATGCTACAGCTATTGAATGTTCATAGACAATTACAATTACGTTTTTACATACATAGAACAGAATATTTTAGAAAAAGAGAACAACTGTTTATATTCTTTTCAGTTTCAAAATTGGGCAAATCAGTCTCTAAAGTTGCATTAACTAAATGGTTGACTGATTGTATTACCTGTGTTTATAATAAATTGGACATGTCCCTACCCAAACCAGAAAGAGCACATTACAGATGATCTATGGCTACGTCTTCAGCTTTTTTTTTGTCTAGATCTTCTCTAGATGGTGTTTGTGCAGCCGCAACTTAGGCTAATCCCTTTATTGCTCATTACAAATTTGATTTGGTCTCTAGGGGCAAAGCAGCATTTGATTCAGTGGGGCTCAGGCATATCCTTCCTTAGAGTTCTCATGGGGTTTAGGTAGCTGGTGACCTTTTTCCCAAGAGTTGAGGAAAGAATGAAAATGGACAACATCAGATAAAGAAGTTATATACTCACCATAATGTTCCATCTGTGTTGTCCATTTTCATTCTTCCTCAACTACTCTCAGACCACCTCCTCCTTAATGTCTTTTGGAAGGATCAGTGATGTTAAAGGAACATTGTTCCTTTGTTTGAGTCTTAAAGTTTGTGCATGACATCTTAATAATTTATTCACTATTAATACTCCATAGATTTAGAGGCAGCAAACAAGATCTGAGGTATGTTAGGGACTGGGGCATTGTGGGAAAGGGAGTAACTCGAGAGCTTTCAGTGAACCATGAGCTGGTAAAAGAGGCTGAATCAGATCTGAGGATCAGATCCAAACCCAAGAGTTGAGGAAGAATGAAAATGGACAACAAAGTTGAAATATCATGGTGAGTACATAACTTCTTTTCATACCCACCATAGTAAGGCAGTTCCAGGCAGGGTCATGGTTTATTCTACTTTGGCCTTGGCTTCATCTATGGCATTTTGGAAAGGGGTAGATTCTAGAAGATTCAAGCAGCAACTTGGTCCTTTATATACACTTTTACAAAGCACTATAAACTAGATGCCTTTTCCAGATCTAGGACAGACTTTTTCAGAACCATTCTCCAGGGACTAATGTACCCTCATCCTTCTTCCTCCCAGTTAGTCAACACTACGATTATCTATTCATATAGCTAAGGCTACTGCAGCAGTGAAACTGTTAATGAACATATTACAAGCAGTAGATGTTCGAACGATCACTGCTACAGGAGACGCTCCCTTACTATATCCCTTTTTTTGTTTGCTTTTGTTGCCAAGATGAGAACCTTTGTTTAGCTTCCTAGCATTGTCCATGTCAGAGTTTTTGCTTCCCTCTCTCTGTTGGCATGAAAGCTCTGAAGGGCTTGGTGCCCAAACTTGTCTTTCTAGTCAGTTCAGCTGGAGCTGACTAATGGTTTGGGTGCATGGAAGGTGCCCTGAAGCTTTGGAAGCTGTCCAGCTGTTTTATCCTTATAATCCCATATAGCTAAGGTTACTATAACATTGATCATTCGAGCATCCACTGTTATGGTAAATTTACTTACACAACTGAATTGTCTTTCCTTTTCAAGACTTTTTTCAAAAATATTTCTAGCAGCCATAGCAAGGATCAAATAAACAAATTCATAAACAAAAAAATAAAAAGCAATGTCATGGGGCAGTCAGATGAAGTGGTGGTGGGGTTCCTAGTGCCAGGGTCAGTCCAAAAAGTCTGTATGAATACTTTACCCTTGTAGTCATCCCCTCACCTCATGATGGCAGTCTATTTAATCTTGATTTCAGTCTAGGTTTCTTAGATAAATGAGTTATGAGAATATTCCTGCAAGAATCCAGGTGATAATGGGAGTGGTTTCTTCTTTTTCTGGACATCCCTCCTCATCTCTTTAAACCAAACGTTCTTCTTTCCTCCATTTCTGGAGCTAATGCTTTCTCAGTGGGTCATGGTACTTATGACTCCAGGTCTGAGAGGCAAAGATTTTTATTCAAGAGTCTTCTGGTGCCAAAGAAAGAAGGAAGTTGGAAAACAGTCTTTGCCTTTCCTGTTTACTTCTATTACATCCTCAGTTTCATTAGGTTTAAAAGATGATTAACATTTAATTTCAAATTGGATGTTTTTGTTTAAGATTTTGTGTATCTCTCTTACCCTTTGGCTAACCCTTTACACCAAAGGTATTTACAAAGTATTTGGCTCCATTAATTGCTCACTGCACACCATAGACTGCAGGCATTTCTATTTTTGGACAATGGTCTTATTTGCAGACCCCCCCCCCATATATTAGGATTCCTTTACATGTGTCAGTGAGCTCCTTTTAAATTTGGAGTTTCAGGTGAACTTTCCTAAGTCATCTTTCTTTCCTTACCACAGATAATTTTTGGGGAAGTCTTTGAATGCTTACTTGGGATAGAGTAAAACTGTATAAAGAAAACTTTCTGATTTCTTTCTAGCCAGACACTGTCTTCTTCCTAGAAATATCTCAGAATTCTATATTCTAATGCTGTGCATGAGCAAATTACAGTAGTTCTGGTCAGTCTCATCTCAATATTAGCACCCTTTATCCTTTCAGATTCCATTGCTGAAATTTGTAAAAAGTGAGTTAAAGTAGTGGACAGACCAAGTATCTCTCAGTCCATGTCTACCCTTCTCCATTACGCTTCTTGTCAGATTGTCACAGTCAATGCTTCAGACTTTGTTTGGGGAACTAGATCAAAAGGTTTTAAAGTGCAGAGTCTGTGGAACAAGAAGGACAGACAAAAAGCACATAAATTTCAAAGAGGTGTTGGCAGTTATCAATGCTGTTTAGGCTTTAATTCATATCTGGTCCCCTGGATCTCTGCAGGTTATCACATCATATCACCTTTGCAGAATTGCCACAGATTCATAGGAGAATACTAGGCTAACTACCCTGAAGGACCATTTTAAGCTTAGCTAGTAACCTAGGCTCAGAATCATACAATGTACCTTGTTCCTTGTAGGTGAAGACCTTAACCATTATGCCAAACCCACCTCATAGAAAAATGTAAGCACTTAGACAGTGTGCAGACATGCTTAGCCAATAACCAGTATGTGACCAAAGATAAGAATCAAACCGTGTACCTTGCATATGTGAAGTAAACAACTTAGTCATTATGACAGCCCTCAACACCTTATGCCAACCCCAACCACATGATGCCTGGGAGGTAGCATCTCAGCCCATTTGACTCTTCAGGCTTCATACTCCCAGTCTGAGTAAGACACCATAGCTGACAATTTGATCAGGACCAGGACAAACCCTCGCCAATGAAAACTACTACAAGAGGTCTTCCAGAAATTGATCAAACTGTGGAGAACACCTCAAATAATTCTTTTTGCCTCCTTTCAAAACAGACATTTAAAGAAATTCTGCTACAGAACACCATGCAACCAGCCTGGAGTGCAGATGCTTTCTTATTCCCATGTACGAGAATGTTCTATAATGCCTTTCCACTTATATCAAGGGTGCTTCTAAAATTCCAGAAGAACTCCCCAAAGATTGTGGTGGTGAATCCCTTTTGGTACAGGCATTGGTGGTCCTCCCTTAATTTGGTACAGACCAAGGCCAATTAACACAGACCCCCCCCCCCCCCCCACACACACACACACACTTTCTGGATTTACTTACAAAAGACAGAGGTTATCTGGTAAACCCCAACCTGTATGTACTTCATTTGACTGCCTGTACTATAAGTTTTGAGCTCTTTTAGGCACCTTTTTTGAAGACGTAGCAGGTCTTTAAGTAGGCAAAATACCTGCTACTAGAAATTACAGTATCGGTAAGTGGAGAAGATTTTCTAGTTGGTGCCATTCTAAAAAATAAGCTCTTTTAATGCTCACTTGCCTCTGGTTCTAGATTATTTGTATGAGTTATTATCTTCTGGCTGGTCTTACTCTTTTATTAAGTTTCATCCTTTAGCCATTTATGCTTGTCTGCCCTCAGATGCCTTCTCCCTTTTTCTACATGTTCTCAATTCAATAATTTTTTGAAAGAGGTTTTACCTAAAAAAAGGTGGTTTCTCATTGAGATCTTAACTTTATGCCTAAAAAAACTGACATTTATTCCTTTTAAACCAAATCATCACACTGTTCTGAGACTCTTAATTAGAACCTTTTAAACAAACACTTATTTGTTTTGAACCAGCTCATTGGGCTATTTGAGGTTCTTATTTTGAAAACTGTTTCATTTTCCTCTTAATTCTGCAAGTTGAGTGTGTGAGTTACATACAGCTCCTATGGTGAGTCAATCCTACCTCATATTTTTCACAGGTACATGGTTTCTTGAGAGCAAATCCTTCTTTTATGCCTCAGTATAGTTTACCTTTATCCAATCTACTATTCTCCCTTTATTTTTTCCAGAACCTAACAACAAGTGACAGAGAGAGAGAGAGAGAGAGAGAGAGAGAGAGGGTTCTGTTTACTATAGATGCCCACAGGCAGCTCAGATACTACTTGAACATAATAAAATACTTCAGGGAGACTGATCAGCTATTGTTTCCTGTGAAGGTAAAATAAAGGACAACCAGTATCAAAGCAGGCATTTTGTAGTGGTTGTCCCATTTTGTGTTTTCTGCTATTCTCACTATTACAAGTCATGACAAGGAATGGTTAGGACCTACTTTGCCACAACCTTGGTTTCTTCTGTGGCTTTTTGAAAAGGGGTGGACTCTAGAAGATTTCTTAATCCTCTTTTCATACTTTAACAAGGCACTATAGATATGATTCCTTTTCCAGGTCCAGAACTAGCTCTTCTAGGGCAATTTTCCAGGGGATTCATAAATATCTTTCATCTTCCCAATGTTTGTAAACTATGGTAGTCTACTCAAATAGCATAGGCAGCTTCAACAGTGATCCACTGTTGAACATAGTATTGTTCTGTAAGTGGAACTAACTATTACAGCAAATGTTGTAATTAATTACTGTTACAATAGCTGTCCCCTCCCACAACCTGCCTTCTAATGCTCTATCTGTTTTTGCCAGGGTATGGACATATACTTCTTGTGTATTTGTTTTTATATATGTTTGTATGTTTTATTTTACCCTTGTTGATGCAAGAAAGTTCTGAAGCTTTTCAGTGCTCTAACTGAATTGTGTTCTGTTCAAGCTCCTGGCAGTTACAGTATGTGGAAGGCACCCTTAAGCTTTGAAAATCTGGCCAGCTGGTCATATCATTGCCAGGATATAACCCAAATAGCTTAGGCTGCTGCAACAGTGATCAGGTAGAACATCTACTGTTATGGTAAGTTCCACTTAAACAACTGTACTATTCTTTCAGCCTTGCCTTTAGATAAAGTCTAAGGCTCTTGGCCTGAAATACATTGTCCCTAATTATAGTGAATTTAGCCTTCTGCACCCAGGGTTTAAATTATTTACTATACATAAAGAGTCTTTTCTGAAATTTCAGAGGGACTAACTGTCCACAACTGAAATGTCATTGCGAGATGGATTAAACAAATCCTTCCTGTTTCATTTTATTTATATTTTAATGACTAAAGGAAAGACCTGAATGCTTTTGATGTGATAAGGTAAAGTTGATTCCACCTTTCTAGGATAAATTTAGCTTTGTCAAGACTCACTGCTTTCTGCCCTTCCTAAAAAAGGAAGGGATGATTTTTGAGAACAAGAAGTTAAAGTTTGAAGATACAGTGGGAATTTCACAGGTAGATATTGGGAAGTATTTTTCACAGATAAGATGATAGGTGATTGGAATGGCTTTCTAGATATGTAGTAGGGTCTAAACACACACAAATATGTAAAATAATCACACTAACTTCCCTGTATTTAAAATTGTACAGTATTTGTACCAATTTTTATATAAGAAGAATTCTACATTTTTAAGCCAGATAAAACTGTGTGGTCCCACGTAGTTTGCCTATTTCCATACCGACTGGATAAGCTGCAGATTTTTTTGCATCAGCCTAATTTTTATCCTCATCCCTGTATTGTTTATGAGCCATGCAGTCATTGTGTGTGTGTGTGTGTGTGTGTGTGTGTGTGTGTGTGTGTGTGTGTGTGTGTGTGTGCGCGTGTGCGTGTGCGTGTGTGTGTATGCATAAGCATGAACATGCACACACATACACATCTACAAAGGGCCCCTGCCCAGAATATTTCTCTTTTCTTCTAACGCGAGAGGCTCCAGATCCCCTGTAACTCAGAAAGAGATTAAGTAATAATTGGAAAAATAATGAATTTATTGAATATCACATGATTTATATAAGAAATATTCTACATTTTTATGTCAGATAAGACAGTGTGGCCCCACGTAGTCTGCATATTTCCATACCGACTGGATAAGCTGCAGATTCTTTTGCAGCAGCCTAATTTTTCTTCTCGTTCCTATATTATGTATGATCCATGCGTTCATTTTGTGTGTATATGTGTGTGTGTGTGTGTGTGTGTGTGTGTGTGTATGTATGGATGCAGTTAAGGTATATGTGCTTTTAATTGTGCCTTGAGAATTGGAAGTTCAAGATAACTGTGCATTAACAAGGCAGTGATTGCCAACTGATTTTGTACAGAAAGAAGTAGGCTGCAACAGCATGAAAGGAACTTCATTCCCTATGTGGAGATACCTAAAGACCCTGGAAGTATGGAATGCCACAGGCTAATTGGAGCTAACCTGCAGAGTATACCGAAGAAATCACCTGGACTACAGAGCTGAAATTGGAGCTTGGTTACGGCCTGTTTACCTGGTACTTATAAAAGGCAGCCTGAATGGCTGTATGGGACTGTAAACAGTTGATGAAAAATTATCTGAGATACTGCTTTATTCATTTGAACTACAAGCCATGTGAACTCTTTGATTTTGAATAAACTTGTGCTTTAGACAAATTGGTGCCTCCAGCAGTTCTTTGAACTTAGTGGTGGTGTGTAGATCGGCACATGGCCATGTACTATTCATCACAATACATCTACAGCCAGTTACATTCAGCATATTTTGGCGTACTTATTATCTGCAGAACTGTTAATATTGTTTCCCTGAGGTGTTTTTGATTGCTGGATTTTGTTTTTCTTCTTATCCATTCAGTTATGGATGACTTGCTGGAATATTTCATTGAGTCAGGAACAGAAACGTATCAGAAGCTACTGAAACTGCAGCGACAGTTGCTGTGTTGGTTAATGGAGCTGTTAATCCCAAGAATGTGTCTTCCATGAAAAAAGTAACAAAGGAGGATGACTGGAATCCTGCCAAATTGCTTTTGTGCAGTATACCACTATAAAGAACTGCGACTGAGCAAACTAAGCAAAAATTCTGTAATCCTAGCCGATAGGAAAGGCATTGAAAATGTATATGGACAGGAAAAAAACTGATTAAGAGGACTAAGATAAACTTAAAAGGGAAGGTCTGACCATCTGAAGTGCATGTAATAGTAACTTCTATAACCTGACGTTTAATGTTGATAGACTGACTGGGGAAAGCATGGATGCACAATTTAAAACTATGGCCAGAAACTACCAGTAAAATTACATTGAAAATGTTGGAACTATTCACAGTAAATGTATTCAAAAGAGTTCTGTGTGATGTAAGAAAATTGGCAGTTGGCACAGATAACTAAAGGTCTGACGTGTTCATGAGCTACTTCCTGTGCAAAGAATGCAAGATTTGAATCCTTCCATCCTCATTTACCTGCTCTTTGACCTTGAGCAAGTAATTTAACCTGACAGTGCGTAGAGACAACTGGGAATCTGGGATAGATTCCTCAGTGGTCCCCTGGACTGCAAGCTTAGAACAACCTGTGAACCTATGGATATTATAAAGTGATCCTGGGAACACCGGTAAACTAATAACTTTAGTGCACTTATTAGTTAATGAATTGTAAGCTACTAAATCTAAACTTGCAGTAAGAAGTAGTTCATATTTTATTAAACAACAACAGCAAGTAATAAGTTAATAGGTTCATAGGTTCATACTAGGCTATCTGCCCTAGGGCATTTATAAGCCTAGCCAGAGTGTGTGTGGCTTTCACCACCCCTTAGGATGAGAATACTATACCCATTAGTTTGCTGTGCCTCTGTCCAGCAGTGACACAGAGATGATTCCCGGGGTAAACCTACGATCTCCCATCCACTCGTCAAGATTTCTCTTGAACAGAGTCAGTGAGGGGCTCTGCCTCACATGGACTGGGATTCTGTTCCATAGTGTAGGGAGTCTCTGGGTGATGAATCTGTCCCTCCAGCACGTCCTATTTATATCCGTGTTGAGGTTTAAGTCTCTTGCTCTCGTGGCTCTGGTGGATTTGGATTTTTTGAGGTGGAGCATGTCCATTAATTCCGGGTTGGACATGGCCTTGTATGTCAGGCACAGATCACCTCTGAGCAGACGGTATGCGACTGAATAGAGCTGGAGTTTCTTCAGTCGGGCATCGTATGACATATGTTTGAGCCCCTTTATCCTTTTGGTGAGGAACTTTTGGGGTCTTTCCAACTGCTGCAGTTGTGGGGTAAGGTACATTCCGAATGGGGCGTTGTACTCAATCATTGGTCTGATAAGTGAAGAGTACAGGGGTACAATGACCTCTCCTGATCTGGATGTGAATCCCTTCATGATCAGGTCGGCAATGTAGAAGGTCTTCCTAACCACTTTGGCAATGTGAGTGTCAAAAGAGAGGTTACTGTCAACTTGGGTCCCCAGGTCCCTGATAACTTCTTCCGTGTTTAATGGATTACCACCTATGTGGTAATTAGGGGTTACCTTGTTTTTCCCAAAGGGTATGACTATATATTTTTTGGCATTTAGCTTAAGGCCATGGCTCTGGCACCAGTTATCCATTTCTATGAGACCTCTCTGGAGGATGTCTGTGTCTGATGGAGTGTCAATTATGGTGCCCAGTTTGCAGTCATCTGCAAATTTTGTCAGCCACAATCCCCTATGTTTGCCTGCACTTCAGAAAAATAAATGCCGAACAAGAGGGGCCCAGGACTGAGCCCTGTGGGACACCGCTCGTGACCGGCTTAGAGTCTGACATGGCACCAGCAACTCTAACCCTGTGTGTTCTGTCCTTGAGCCAGTTTGCAACCCATCTTGTGACATATGGGTTTACATCTAAGCTGGTGAGCTTTTCTATGATGCCCGAGTGGGGTATTGTGTCGAACGCTTTTGCTAGGTCAAGGTAGGCTGTGTGAACTGCCTTACCCTCATCAATGGCCTTAGTGACTGCTTGAAAAGTCGACCAAGTTCAAGAGGCAGGATCTGCCCTTGACAAAGCCAAATTGGGTAGGATCCAGTGTCTGTAGGTCCCCAATGTCTTTATTTATGAGTTCCATTATGATCCTCTCCATAGCTTTGCAGACAAGGCTCGTCAAGCTTATGGGGCGGTAATTTCAGGGTCCGTAGAAGCACCGCCTTTGTGGAGTGGGACCACAGTTGCCGTCGCCATTCTTTGGGTACGTATCCTGTAGTAAGGCTAAGATTAAACAGCAGCCTTATGTGTGGGTTTAGTTCCTCATTGAGTTCGTGTAGCACACAGCCGGGGACACCGTCCGGTCCCATTGATGCTGTGTTTTTTGCTTTAGAGAGAGCAGCTCTCACCTGGGGATCTGAGATGTTTGGGAGGCTAGACTCTGGTGGGATAGATATTTCTCCTTTTGGGGGGGAGGGAGAAATTTGCACTGAACCTGTCTGCCAGTATGTTGGCAATGTCTGTGGGTTCAGTGATTTTTTTATCATTTTGGACTAATTCTGAGCATATCTGGGAGTTTCCACCCAGGTTTCTGACATAGCTAAAGAAGGCCTTATGATAGTCTTTTGTGTCATTAGCGATTTTTCTCTCAAAGTTGGCCTTGGATGATTTTATGAGTGATCGTAGTTTTTTGCTAGTATTGATCAGAGATGCCTTCCCTTTTCGGGATTTTGCTCTGTCATGTAGTAGCTTTCTCCTCTTGTTGTAGAGTTTGTTTATGGTTGGGGTCCACCAGACCGGGTGCCTGCCTTTGGTGGAAAGGGTCTTGATTTTATTAGGGATTGCTTGATCCATACATTCCTGGAGGTGCTCGTAGAAGGCATTTGTAAGGGTTTCAGCAGCGTGGGTTGTGGTTTCCACTGGCTCGGGGCCTTGAAGGATACCACTCCAGTCTTAAGAAGTGTGAAGTTTGCTTTTGAGAAGTTCTTCACTGTGGTCTTTTTTGCTGGGGGTGGGGGCAGGATGTGGATCTCCAATGAGATTAATTTATGGTCTGATCTCACCAATGAGGGATATACTTCCGGTGTGGAGCATTTTGTCCCCATGTTTGTGATGATCAGGTCTAGTATATTTTCTCCTCTTGTGGGAATGGTCACTAGTTGTTCCATAGCATTTGAGTTTATGAACTCCAGGAACCTTTGGGCTAGGGTGTTGGGGCTTGAGTAATGTTCCCAGTCTATGTTTGGGTAGTTGAAGTCACCCAATATGATGGTGTTTGGAGAGACATTCATACTCTCCAGTGTCTTCAGGAAGGCTGTGTGGGTTTCCTGAGTTTGAGAAGGTGGTCTGTAGCATGCTACAAACTGTAGGGCAGTTTTATCTATGGTTAATTGCACCTGGATGGTCTCCGATGCTTGTGCGTTGCCACTAACCTGGAGGTGTGGGTATCCTTTATGAATATGGATACTCCCTCCTTTTGTGGTTCGGTCCGGATTTTGGGGCCGGAACGCATGATATGAGGTATAACCTGATAGTGCTGGGGTGCTCTCAGGAGCCTTGAACCAGGTTTCAGTCACAGCACAGACATCAATGTTCTCCATACTGAGGAGGGCTTCGAGGGCATGCATCTTGAGGTTTAGACTTCTGGCATTGAGCAGTATTACCCTTAGTTTTTCTCCATTTTTGTTTTCTAGGGCGGTAGGTTTATCATTTGAGCCTTGCCTAAAAAAGGCACTATGGGGGTGGCAAGAGCCTTTGCCAATATCCCGAAGCCCAAGGGTGACAGGTGCAAGCCGTCCCTTGCGAAGCAGTGTGGCTTGTCAAGCATGTCATCCCTGGCAGACAGACATTGGATCCCCTTAGAATGACACCAGTAATTAAGCCAATTATTAAAGCTGATCATTTTGTCTCTGTATTGTGGCATCATTCTTGGTGAGGGTAGGATACTGCTCAGGGTCAGGGTCATACCGGCCTGGGCTACATAATCTGAGAGCTCCTCTATGTCTCTTTTCATGTAGTCCAGGGAGGTACGTCTCAGGTCGTTCACACCGGCATGGACAATGACTGAGTCATACTTGTACTTGCTGTGGAGTGACCTGAGTGCTTGTGTTATGTGGTGGATTCTAGCGCCTGACAGGCAGCTTACTGTGATCTTTTCCTTGTTCAGTCTGGTGAGGGGGACGTCAGTGTGTCTGACTATGGAGTCACCTATAACAAGTGTGTCTGGCATTGTGTTTGGCCTTAAGGGCTATGACTGTTTAGCACACTGACTTTGAGAACTATGTGTTGCATCTCTTATGTCTTGAGGTGGCAGTTGCTTGGGTGTCTGCTTTGGAGGCCTCTGTAGTTTTGGTAGATTTTTGATCAGTGCCTCCGAGTATGTCTTTGTGTATTTATGTGTTTGTTTTGCAGTTGTGATAGTTCTATGTGAAACTGGGTTTGTGGTGTGCGTGGTTTCCTTCTCCTCCTGTCTGGTCTTGCCAGTCCTGAGTTGAGAGAGCTCAGCCTCCAGTTTGGCTATATAGTTGCATCTCTCACATGTATTTGTGTTTTGTGGGAGAAGGAGTGGGTTGTCTGTGTACATGAGGCAATTGTAACATTGCCTCAAGATGCCCAGATTCACCAGCTGAACAGGAGAGGACGCTAGCAACTGACCCTTCGACATGCTAGAAAAAGTGAAAAAGTTTGCTGTGTAACTGAGTCAGAAGGGACCTATAGGGAAATGGGTACTCAAGGGGATTCTAGGCTAATGTAGTACTTTGTTTAGTATATAAGTACTTTACCTATATAAAAATGCTTTAGGAGCAAGTGCTGAGCTTTTGAGATAGAGAATAGACTGTTTAGATTGCAAGTAGAGAAGTTCTAAGGGAAAAATTGAAGAGCAGACTTTACGGAGCCAGAAATAGTTTAACCTTGTTTAACCGGCTGCCCGATGGTGCTCTATGGGCAACTCCGCTAAATCACGCAAAGCGCTAAAGCGGGCTTTATAGC
Organism: Protopterus annectens; assembly: GCF_019279795.1. Taxonomy (NCBI): domain Eukaryota; kingdom Metazoa; phylum Chordata; order Ceratodontiformes; family Protopteridae; genus Protopterus; species Protopterus annectens. The sequence goes on from NC_056737.1 coordinate 719,242,226, forward strand.
AGGGGTTGAAAAGAGCTAGGAATTGACCCAAAATGGCCAATAGACTACAAGTTTCTGGCTGGAACCACTGCTCTAGGGACAAATAGGCTGCTCAGTGCTCCCCACTCCCACTGGTGAACAAAGAAGCTTCCCTTTATCCAAATAAGGATATGGAATAGCACAGGAACCAAGCCAAAGCCCAGAGATCAGCAAACTCTGAAGACTGGACTATTCTAGTTCAGTAAGGCGGGAAAACAAGAATTTTTTTTTTTTTTTTTCAGAAAACAGAGGAAAAACAGACAGTAAATGCTATAAATGCTTTTAAACGGCTAGCGCACTTGAGTGTGTTAGCCTATAGGTAAAATTAAGCAACAAATAACTTTTTTAAAAGTGCAAAACAGTTAATCAACACAAAACAGTTTAAATAGAATGCAGAGCTGTATAAACAGGCGAAAATGCAGTCGCTAAGCAGTAAATAATCAAAAAGCCAGAAAAAAATACTTAAATCAGGAAAAAGTCACTCTTTTGCTCTCTGCTGCTTGTAGAACTCTGCAGGACACTACGAGGAGCTGTGCTGAGTTGAATACAAGCTGACGCTAAAGCGGGCTTTATTACAGGGGGCTGGAAAGAGCTAGGAATTGACCCAAAATGGCCAATAGACTACAAGTTTCTGGCTGGAACCACTCCTCTAGGGACAGATAGGCCGCTCAGTGCTCCCCACTCCCACTGGTGAACAAAGACGCTTCCTTTTATCCAAATAAGGATATGGAATAGCACAGGAACCAAGACAAAGCCCAGAGATCAGCAAACTCTGAAGACTGGACTATTCTAGTTCAGTAAGGCGGAAAACAAGATTTTTTTTTTTGTTTTTTTCTTTTTTGCAGAAAACAGAGGAAAAACAGACAGTAAATGCTATAAATGCTTTTAAACGGCTAGCGCACTTGAGTGTGTTAGCCTACAGGTAAAATTAAGCAACAAATAACTTTTTAAAAATGCAAAACAGTTAATCAACACAAAAACAGTTTAAATAGAATGCAGAGTTGTATAAACAGGCGAAAATGCAGTCGCTAAGCAGTAAATAATCAAAAAGCCAGAAAAAATACTTAAATCAGGAAAAAGTCACTCTTTTGCTCTCTGCTGCTTGTAGAACTCTGCAGGACACCACGAGGAGCTGTGCTGAGTTGAATACAAGCGAAAAAGCGCTCTAAAGCGGGCTTTATTACAGGGGGCTGAAAAGAGCTAGGAATTGACCCAAAATGGCCAATAGACTACAAGTTTCTGGCTGGAACCACTCCTCTAGGGACAAATAGGCTGCTCAGTGCTCCCCACTCCATATGTATCAAATGTGGGAGGAAGGTTCACATTAAGTTCTGTGTAATTAAAACTGAAGAGAGTGCGAGTACAAACAATGTGAAAAGTGGAATACATACTGCCATTGGAAATTGCTTCTATGGGGGGGGGGTTACATGATCATATGTGGAATCACTGAGTCCACTAAGACATGAACTGGATTGTATTTCTTGAGGGAAAAGAAGTTAAAGTTCTGCTGCTTGACAATGGAACTGTTATTAGCCTTGTCAAATGTTCTTGGACTCATAAGCATAAGATGATTAACAGACAAAAAGTAGAGATAATATGCATTCATGGTAATAGAACAGAATATCCTTTCACGCATGTTCATAGGTTCATAGGTTGGTACTAGGCTATCAGCCCTAGGGCCTATACAAGCCTAGCCATAACAATTCCCTGGCTATTTCTTCCCACATTATTTACTTTCCTTGACCCCTGTCTAGCAGGGCGACTGACGTGATCCCTGGGGTGAATTTCCTTTCTCCCATCCAATCGTCAAGGTTCCTCTTGAAGAGGTCCAAAGAGGCTTGACATGTATGGGCAATCTATTCCAGAGTCTGTGGAGTCTCTGGGTCAGGAACCTATCCCTCCAACATGTTTTGTTTATTGTGATGACAAGGTTTAGATCCCTGGAGCGTGTAGCTCTGAGGGATTGGGATTTCTTTAAGTGTAGCATGTAAAAATGTAAACAGTTCTGGAAAGACTATTACATCATGTGGCTGTAACTCCTGATTTGCCTCATGATACAATGTTAGGAAAATATTTTTCCCAATTTAAAGTAATGTAGAAAGTGTTAGAGTAGGAAGAATCCATAAACACAGTGGTGCAGGCAAATACATTTAAAAAGAAAGAGGCCATTCAGTATAGGAATAGGGCTAGAGCAAAACAGTGACACTCTTATGGAGGATCAGAATTTGGTTGAGTTAGACAGTCAAAAAGGTAGCGTTTTTTTTATCACAAACATGCTACAGCAGTAGAACCTTAAAACTCTATGACATGTCATTACAGAGACTGAAGGTGAATTGATAGAAAACCCTGAAGTAAGAATCAGTACAAGACAGCAGTTAGCACAGAGACTTAGAGGAGTCATTAGCACAGAAACTGAGGCAAAGGACACCTAAATGAGGACATCAGAAGAAAGTGAGTACCAAAAGTGAACTAACCAAGAGAATGCAGAGTTCTGAGCCTGTTTTTATTAGTGTTAAGAAAACTTAAGGTAAAGGTAGACTGCAAGCAGCAGGTATCTCTAAGTAAGGGAAGAAGTATAAGTAAAGATACATTTGTTAACCATTTGAAATGATAGTACCTGCTAGAGTGAGTCCAAAAACGCACTGACTAAATGGCCGAAAAAAAACGACTTACATATATTAAATCCACAATGGATATTTCTGGAAATATTCCCTTTTTTCAGAGGTATGGCATTCTCGGAGTTAGTATATATGAGTTCAGGGTGTGTGCATAGATTCTCCCCAAATTGGGAGTGCAGGGAGGCTTGCCCCCCCCGCAAAAAAGACGTTTAAAGGAAAAGAGCAAGGTTCAAGATTTGCTCTTCTCTTGCATTTTCTATTTTTTCCCCACATTTTGGCGCTTGGCATTTAAGTTCTGACATTTCAATAGGGAGATGATGCATTTTGTTTTGATGTACCCTTTGCGAAGAAAGTGAGGGCAACACAGAGATGGAAATGTAGGTGAAGGGGTGATGTCCACTCACAGTGGGATAGAGGGCTATACAGATAGCAGAGAAAATAAAGTAGAAGGTGATTTTTGTTTGTAACTGCCCTTTGCAGAGGAAAACATAGAAGAAGTTGCAGGGGTCTTTGTTTTTGGAGAGGAAGCCACACCTTCCACCTCAAGGAAATTTACCGAAGAAAATAAGCCTGAGTTAGTGGACTTACAGGTAAGCCCCATAAACTTAAAAGCACACTGGGAAGATGATACTTTAAGTAAGGCGAGAAAATATTACCTAGGATGTAGGAGAAGAAACAGAACTAGATGTTCCTATTACCTCACCGCTGTTTTACCTCTTATATAGAGTAAGTTAAAAAGGGAATAAATTGTACATCGGTTACTAACTATCTGGGATTTAAGAACTCATTAAACCTAATGTCCCTCACAGACATACCATCTGAATTTATTGCTGTCTACATTATGGAACTAATAGTGAAATCTAGCACTGGATCCCATTACTTACCAGTAATAACATGCTATGATGCAAAATTTTCAGAAGCAGCGCCATTATTCAAAGCTAATGTTAATGATGTTGCCAGAGAGCTGGTACTATTATTCTGCACAGTGGTTATCTCTAAAGCAGTGCTTACTGATCAAAATACTTCATTTATATCCAAGAGTATTGCATGACATATGTCAATACTTTACATTCAAACAGTTGAAGACATCAATCTATTACCGTCAGACTGTGGGTTAGTAAAGAGGTTTAACAAAACATTGAAGTGTGAGGTAAGGAAAATAATTGAGAAAGATAGAAAGGAATAGGGCCAGCTATTATCCGCTTACTGTTTGCTGGAAGAAAGGTGACACAAACTTCAACTGGGTCTGCTCCACTTGAAATCTTGTAAGGCAGGCATCCAAGAGGACTGCCAGACATTTGCTAAGGAAACTTGGGAAATAGGCATGATATAATTTAAAATGTTTGCAAGTTAGATTAATAGTGCTTATGCCCATAGTAAAAGAGCAGATGCACATAGCTCAGGAGATGCCAGTTTGCAGAACAGATCACAGCTGGTTATGCCTGTAGTAAGCTGCAACAAAGAGTTTATAGTAAAAATTCCTCAATTTATAAATCTAGCCCAGGGAATATTATAGAATGGCAAGAGGCCAAGAAGACATTTGGACTGCAGGCTAGAAACTGACTTCCCTGTCAAGGATTAATATCAGAGTATAGGCAAAGAGAGAGGGATAGGGGAATCCTAAGTGAAAGACCTGCACTGGTAGAGTTTTTAGTTGAATCTAGAAGAGGAGCTGTAAAAAAGGGATAATTAGTAGAGCATATAAAATATTACATGATAACTATAGGAATCAATTAGAGGAGCTTAAAAAAGATTGAGAAGAGGGACTGGATAAGCATTTCACAAAGAAACAATGGGAGGACATATGTATGGCTGCCAAGTATGCATCAAAGTGTAGAAGATTTTTGATTTTTGCCTGGAAGTGTTTGGATGGGTATTTTTATACCCCAAGCAGATTCCAAAGAATTTTTCCTCAAGTAAATGGTTAATGTTGGAAGTGTGATGGGGAAGAAACAGGTAACTGGGAACATATGTTTTGGAAGTGTAAAGAGATGGCAGGCTTTAAAAAATTCCTTACAGAGTACTCTGTCAGAAATGTTGGGTCAACAAATGGGTATAACTCAGGAAATGATTTTTTTTTTAGCTGGGATCCAGAATTTGAACTGCCTCAACATAGTAAGGCCTTAAGTTTAATTTTGGTGGCTGCCAAAAAAACAAAAAACAAAACAATTAATAGAAAATGGAAATCAAAGTCTAAACCATCCCTATTTGAAGTAGTGAATATTGTAACAGAGATAAAAAGGCTGAAAGTGGGATCTTTAGAAAAGGGTAGGAGCAAATTACATAGATCCACAATACTTTCAGAAAAAGTGTTTTGTAGGAGAAATGAGGTTTAAGGGAAGGCAGGAACTGAACAATTTATATAATGTTGGGCTGATTATGTTGTACAGAAGAATATATGTGATGTATAACATTTGTAACTATGAGCATGTTGATATGGTTTGTTTTCTGTTCTATAAAATGTAAATGTAAGTTTGCCTGTGTCACAAGTGATAATTCAATAAGGTGATTAAAAAAACATACAAATATAACCTAGGAAATCCAGTATTAGTGTTGGTGCCTTCCATTAAGAACAAATTGTTGGCTAAATGTCAAGGACAGCTGAGGTGATTGAAACAATAAATGCAGTAGACTAGATGGTTAGACAACTGAGAAAGGTGGCACAAATCTGTCAGTTCAATGCTTTAAAACAGTGGAAAGAAACGTAAAAGTCAGTAGTGAGCTTGCAAGCTGGAATTCATACAGGAGAGAGACCTGAGTACAGCAGGAGTAATAGTTGTCAAAAATACAAATCAGGAAGTAGGATAACTTTTATTAAGAAATAAAGGCATGTTTTCAGAAGTGTCTGGGAAAGCTAAACTGACAGAATATAATATAGATACAATGCCTAGAATGAAGGTTAGAAGTGTAGACTGATATCATACAAAGTACCAGAATCACAAAAAGATTAAGAGAAGAAGTTCAAAAGATGCTCAAGTTAGGAGTGATAGAAGTGTCACAGAGTGAATTGAGCAGCCTAGAACTGATAATTTCTAAACCTGATAGAAATTTTACATTCTGCAAAAAAAGTTAGGAAATGGAATAGCACTTTAAAATTTGATAAGTAGCCCATGCCCAAATGATGAGTTGGTAGAGAACCTAGGAAATGCCAGATACTTGACAAAACTGGACTTGATATGTGAATACTGGCAGCTACCCCTTGCCCCCTCTGACAAAGAAAAAGAGGCTTTATAACTCCTCTAACAGTCTGCTTCATTATACAGTGCTACCATTTGGCCTACATGGAACCCTAGTTACATTTCATAAGCTGACATATAAAGTATTGAAGTCTTACTCTGTTGTCTGCCAGTTAGTACAGTGCACTAAAGCTGTGAACTGCTAACTGGCTGCTTCCTGGAGTCCAGCATTTGATTCCCTCAGCTTCCATTTGCTTGCATTGTGACTCTGAGTAAGTCATTGAACCAGGCAGCACAGCTTCCTATTGAAATGAAAGCCAAAAAACCCAGGAGAAGAGTGAATCTTGAAGACCAGACTTATATATACCAATTCTGAGATCGACATACCTCAGAGAAAAGGGAATATTCCAAGAAATGGCCATCTCTGACTTAGTATGTGTAAGTCTGTCTTTTTGGACATTCATTGTCCATGTTTCGGGACTCACTGTAGCAGGTCCCGACATTTCAAATGGTTACCGACAGCACTCTTATGTTGAGTCTGAAAAAGGTCCATGTGGATCAGTGCTTTACCATGATTACTAAACTCCCAGAATGTCTTTAAAAGAAATGACAGCTGTTGGCATATAGAACATTTAATACGTTAAGTGCTTTGGTCTCTCACACTGTTGCTGAGACTTTATTAAATCAGACAAGTAACATCACCTTTGTTTATCTATACAATTTTACACCTGTGGTAAAAAAAAATAGAATTACAAATACAAATGCTTAGTCAGAATTTCAAGTACACATGCTTAACAGATTCAGTAAATTTAAATTATCCATTATGGAAAATAATAATAAAAATCTGTTATTTCCTCTGTTCTGCTTTTTTTTAGCTTTAAAATACTTATAATTGAAACTGGATCATTAACATCATGGTGCACTGTGACACATAGTAATAATCGCCATTCATATTCTATTTTCTCCAGAATTATTTTGATGTAACCACCTCTATTATTTTAAGACTACAATATCTAATATAGGATATAAAAAATCCTAAAACCACTATACAATAATGAATGTCTGTAATATGCATTTTCTATTTTCCCTAATGTCTGAAACATGCTCATAAATACAGTAGAGTGTTGATTATCTGAATGGCACTTATCCAAACAGTCAATTATCTGAATACAGCCTTCCAAAGTTTTCAAGTAGGAAAAATCATAAAGTCTGAATATGTAAACGTTATATGTATTCACTTGTGGGTGTTTTATGAGCTTGTACCCTGCTCATGTGTGAAAAATATTCTTTATTGTCCACTAGAATTGCTCAGTGGTTGAAAAGTGTATTCCTTGCCAGCAGAAAAAAACAAGATTTTAGAAGTTATTTTATCTGGTTCAATGTATGTTTGATTATCCAAACTACGCTAGGTCCCAATTAGTTTGGATAATCAACTCTCTCCTGTACTCTGATTTAATTTACAGATTGTCTTATCTATGTAAAACAAGTAATATATTTTTATATTTAGTCAAGTATATCATTCCTTTCAGTATAGAAATATAATGTGTAACTCCAATTACTTATACTTTGGTACTTGTTACATTTGCACCTTTATGAATAAAAGTACATTGCTGACAAAAGCCAAATTTTTAAGCCCCTTTGTTTATCACTGATTTATGTTAATGCTAGTCTCATTTCTCTCAGACAAATGTTTTAAATTACAGATTTATTTTGTTAAACAAATCTGGAGAGTCTCCCATGATCTTGTATAAATCACTGTGCCTTTTTAGGATTCCCAGTTGTCTGTCAAATATATTATGTTATATTTATAACGTCAGTGTCATCAGCACTAAAATACATTGCTATTGATGAAGTCTAACCCATGTGATACTCCATAATTCTGTGCTTGTAACTTTTTGAGTTCAACAGAACAGGGTGATACAAATCTGTTCTATTTAACTTCACCTCCTCAAAGAGCGTAATGGTGGAACTTTCTTTATAACTTATCTTGACAAATATATGCTTTAAAATGTTGATTACTTTATTAAGTTATCATCTGAATCTTTTATCACAGTACAGGTTCATAGGTACTTACTAGGCTATCGATCTGTAAGGATCATAAGAAGCCTAGCCTTACATACCTGTGGTCATTTTCAGCCCTTATATTTTGTATATGAATAACCTAGAGGCGGACAGAACAAGGAAATGTTGTGTCTATCTTTGAGGTTCATGGGTGCTAAAACAAGTGTGAATTTGCAATTTACCATCCATTCATCCAAGTTTTGTTTGAATAGAGTATGAGAAGTACCTTGCTGTATGTGAAGTGGAAGACAGTTCCATAGAAGAGGTATTCTTTGTGATACATACCTATCCTTCCCACTTGTTCTAGTTTAAATTGCAAAAGAGATTGAGATCCTAGATACCTCAGTTCAAACAGCTTTTCTTCCACAGGAAAAAAATAGATCTGTATGTAGTTCTATTCCTGAGTTCTTTCACTCAGACAACAGTCTCAGCAAAGAGATTTTTCAGAATACTAGGTCTCATGCCATCTGTAATTCTCATTCTTCTAGTTAAACGTCACATGAGAAAAATTCATTGGTACCTAAAATCAGTATGGCTCCAAGGGAGACTCTTTGGTTGAAAGACTGATTTTATATGAATCCAGGGCTCCTATTTTGCCCTTCCAGCTCCAGCACATTCTGAAACAACAGATGCCTCATAATTTGCTTTAGGAGCAGCGTCTTTGGAGATAAAAGTGCAGGGCCTTTGGAACGGAAAGACAGATCAAAACACATAAATTTAAAAAAGATATTGGCAGTGATAAATGTTCTCAACAACCTCAGTCATCTGTGGTCCCCAAGACAGTTACAAGTGTTTATAGACAATACCACAGTGATGAACATAAACAAAACAGGGGTGGGGGGACATGATCCTACCCTCTGTGCAGACTAGCCACAGTAACATGGAATATAGCTTTTTTGCACCATCTCACTCTACAGGCATCTTAGATACCATTAGAGCACACTTTTATGGCAGACAAGCAGAGCAGGACCAGGACAGACCGTCACTCATGTAAACTAAATCAGGTAGCCTTCCATGAATTGATCCAGCTATATGGAACACCTCATGCAGATCTTATGATCTCCAGTCACAACAATCTTTTGACACATTTCTGCTCCAGGACTTTATGCAACGAGGTCTGGAAAATAGATGCTTTTTCTTTTCCTTGGGCAGGAATATTCCTGTATGTGTTTCCATCCTTTCCACTAATTTCCAGGGTTATTTTGAAGATTCAGAAGGACTTCCAAAAATCACTGTGGTGACTGTCTTCTGGTCTAGACCACAGTGGTTCTCCCTTCTTATGGAAATGGCTACGAGTTGTTACCACGAACCTCCTTACAGACCGGGCCTGCTCGTGCAATACAGGGGGTGGTTAATACATCTCAACTCCAAACAACTGCAACTAACTGTCCTAATACCTTTTAGTCACCTATTTTCTGAGGACATTCAGCAGATATTAAAGGAGGAGAAAAAAATGTTTTTAGAAAATCACATATTAGCGAATGGAAAAGATATTTTAGTTGGTGCCAAATCATTAACCAGACTTCATTTAAAACTCGTATTTCCCTTGTTGTACATTATTTGTGAATTATTATCTCCTGACCTGCCTTACTCCATCAAGGTACATCTATTGGCCATTTCAGCATGTCTGTATATGTCTCTTTCAGTGCATTTATACATAAAAATGTTGTTGAAAGAAGGTGTTGCATACCAAGCTTCCCAGAAAACAGATGGCTCCTCCTTGAAATGTAATTTTGTCTGGAAAAAAATAACCATCCATTTGAATCAGCTCATCAGGCTGATTTGAGGTTCTTAACATGCAAACCACTTTTGCGGATTACTTTCACTTCTGCAAGAGTAATGTCTGAGTTGTAGACTCGTACAGTGGATCAACATTATCTTATTTTCCACAAAGATAAGGTTTCCTTAAGAACCAATCCTTCATTTATGCTTATGTTGGTATTTGAGTTTACATGGAGCCAAGCCATCATCTCCCTGTCTTTTTTCCAGAACCTAAAAATGCTCCTACCTTTTATAAAGATCCCTCTTCCAGCTCTTTTATTGCTGTTCTATACTCAATACTTCTATTATGGTTGGTTTAGACTTTGATTTCCATTTTCTGCTTTTCTAGCAGCCACAAGATTTAAACTCAGCAATATCTAGGTAGTTCCGATCCTGTATCACAGCTGAAAAAAAATATTTTTTCAGTTACACCAGTTTTCTCACTTAGTATTTCTGACAGAGTAGTCTGCAGGGAATTTTTAAAGTCTGCCAACTCATTACACTCCCCAAAAATATGTTCCCAACTACCTCTTTCTTCCCTATCACACCTCTCATGTTTGCCATCCACCTGAGGAAAAATTTTATGGAGTCTGCTTGGGATATAAAAATACCCATACAAACACTCCAAAGCAAGAATCCTAAACTTCTAGGCTTTGATACATACTTGGGAGCCATACATATATCCTCCCATCATTTCTTTGTGTATTGCTTATCCAGTCACTTTTCCTAATCCTTTCTCCTCTCATCTAATTGATTCATTTAGTTTATTTTATTTATTTTTATTTTACCTTTGTTTACCTGGAAAGTCCGACTGGACACATGTCCCTTTTCAGTAGAGGCTCAGGGAGAAAAACTTCTGATACAATAGTGCATTACAGACAAGAAACAAAGATCTATACAACTATGGTAGCATTTATAATGAGTTTTAAAGATACTTAACAGAAAAATTCTGATCAGTTAGATAAATGTACTTTATACAGTTCCATAAAGACTAAGGTCCTTACAATGAAGGATAAAAATAGCGTTTTACTTTCTTTTAATTCTAGGATAGTGCAAGCTTGAGATTTGTGATAAGAAGTAAAGTAGTACTTTTTTACAGTTATCATGCAATATTTTATATGCCCTACTAATATTCCTTTTTTAATAGCAGTTTCTACTCTAGATTCTACTGAAAACTGTCCCAGTGTTGGCTTTTCACTTAGGATCCCCTATTCCTTTATCTTTACTTATACTTTGATATCAATTCTTGGTAAGGAAGGCAGTCTAGCAGCTGTTATATCTTTAGCAGGATATAGCCCATATAGCTAAGGCTACTGCAGTAGTGATCATTTGAACTTGTACTGTTAATGTTAGTTTACTTACACGGCTGTACATTCTTGACTTGGATCATGCCTTGAGGACTTGTTCTTGGGAGATTTGGGGGTATGGATGCAGGTATGTGATCTGGGAATATAGGAGGGAAAGGAGTGGAGTTTGAACTAAATTTGTTTGCTAGTATATTGGTAATATACTTTGGGTCCAGTTTGTGATATATTTTACCATTAGCTTTGTGTAGTTATTTTCTTTCGTTACAAAACTTATTTATATTAGGGTTCTACCTTAGAGATTTATTTTTAAATCTGGCTTTGTATTTACCTCACAAGGGGACAGATGCATCTATGCAGCTCTTTACATGTGCATAAAATTTTGCAATAAAGGATTACACATAATTAGTAAGGTTGTCAGGGTAGAAGGGGCTTTCAAATTTTGCCAGGTCATCTCTCAATTTTAGTAGTTTAGCCTTGGCATAATATCAGAATTCCAGGGTATTGACATGTATGCTTCTGGCTGCAGTCTTAAGATGAGTGTGACTGATTTGTGGTCCACTTCAGAGGTTAAAGTTCCTCTATTTTATACCAGTGATTATAAGGATGTCACTCGGTTATTCAGTCAGTTTTGGGCCATTTTACAAGTGAATGATGATATACGTAGGATCGTGGGTGATAGACCCACGTTTCCATTTAGGAACTGTAAAAATTTGAAAAGACTCTTGTGCTATGATAATAACCACAGCAATGTACCTGAAGATTTTGGCTTTACTTCACCTTGTGGTAATTGTAGTTTTTGCATTTATATCAATACTGCTGAATTCTTTTTTCATCCTGATCTATGTAAAGAATTTACTTTTCATGCTTCTGCAAACTGTATGACCCCCCATGTGATATATTTGGCCGAATGTACCATCTACCACTCCTTCTATGTTGGTAAAACCAACAGGGTCCTACGGGACAGGATGACGGAGCATTTATACCACATTAGGAAGGGTTCCATTGCACAATGCCCTTTCCAAACATGTCTTGGAGACTGGGACGTCCCACACTTTTACCTTTAGAGTTATTGAGAATATTAATCCTAGCATTAGGGAAGGTGATTTGTACACACATACAGAACATACAGAGGCCTGCTGGATCATCATGTTCCGTGCTGACAGGGGCAAGGGGTTGAATGAAAGGGCCTCTATTAAGCCTATTTTGAAGAAAAGAAGGCTATATAAGTGAGCAGGCTCATGTCTTTTGTTTTTTGTTTGTCCATTATATTCGTTTAGTCAGACAAATTTGTATTTTTATATTCATGTCTTCCATTATGTGCTTTATTTATTTTTTATTTTTTATTTTCATTTTTTTTATTTCCATTTTCATTCTTTTATTTTTAAGTTTGCTCTATGTATTTGACATAGAGACATATATACATATTTATGTTGTATTTTTATGAAGACATTTTTACAAAGACAGTTTTTAATTGCTCTGTTGTATACTTAATTGCTTGATTGCTGTGACTAAATGATTGGATGCAGCTTAATTTGTTGAGTTTAAATAGTGGTTATGTTAGTAGTTGTTTTATGGTCTGATGAAGCTGAATAGTGAAAGTGCTTACCTCTTGTCGACTACAATAAAAGAGTTTTTTATGGTTTCGCATCCATTTGGATTTTTTGTGCCTGCATTTTGCCTACATTTTGAACTTTAAGTTTTACAGTCTTACTTTGTGAGTTCGTGTCTGGATTTTGAAACCTGCATATGCCTGGCTCTGTCCGTTGCTAGTGTTTACTTCTTTGGTTTATTTATCGCTATTCCAGCAACGGAGGACTCACTACCTGGTTTCCACTATTTTGTTCTTATTTTTATTGTTATCTTTATTAAATTATCACATATGACATAGGCAAGCTTACATTTATATAAGTGAAAACAAACCATCCTGTCACACCTCTAGTTGCAAACATTATACATTACAAACCATGGTGACACAGTTGTAGTTGCAAACATTATATATCACTTATAATCTATCCAGTCATTGCAGTCAAACGTTACATGGCTCATTTAAATCCTACCTTCTTTTAAACCTCCTTCCTCCCCTGCATGCATTGTTCTCACAATTCCCATTTTTTCCTATGTAATTTGCTCCTACCCTTTTCTAAAGATCCCGATTCCAGTTGTTTTATCTCTGTTACTATATTTGCTACTTCTAGTAAAGTTAGTTTAGACTTTGATTTGCATGTTCTAGTTATTGTGTTTTTGGCAGACACCATAATCAGATTCAGCAAGGCTTTACTATGTCTAGGCAAATCCGATTCTGTATCATAGCTGAAAAAAATAATTTCATTAGCTACATCAGTTTGCTCACCCAGTATCTCTGACAAAGCAGTCTGCAGGGAATCTTTAAAGTCTGCCAACTCATTACACTCCCATAAATTATGTTCCTAGTTGCCTCTTTCCTCCCCATCACACCTCCAACATTTGCTGTTTACCAGAGGAAAAATTCTTTGGACTTTAATGGGGGTATAAAAATAACTATGTAAACGCTTCCAATCAAAGATTCTAAATCTTCTATACTTTGTTGCATATTTGGGAGACTTACATATATGCCCCCCATTGTTTCTTTTTGAATTGCTTATCCAGTCTGTCTTCCCAATCCTTTCTAACATCCTCTGATTGAGTCTTATAGTTATCATGCAATATTATTCATTTCTTAGTGGATTTTCTGTTCTAGATTCTGCTAAAAACTCTACCAGTGCTGGCCTTTCGTTTAGGACCCCCTATTTCTTTCTCTTTGCCTATACTCTGATATCAGTCCTTGAGAATGAAGGCAGTGTCTAACCTGCGGTCCAAATAAATTCTTGCTGTCTTCCCACACTATTACATTTCTCTCTCAAGTTATTTGCTGCAATACCTTGTGTCGTATGCCAGTTTTCTTCAATAAATTCCAGCCCACTCTTGCCTGTTGTCTGTATCCCTAATTATGGTCATCGCTATCGGCAGAATCTCCTGTCTCCATTCCTATGTTGGCTTAGTTCTTAGAATACTTTCTACTACTTTATGAATATAATATTCTGTATGATTATTGCTATTCTCCTTCAAGGCCTGCGTCCAAAATCCCAGGCCCTCCTTGTTTCTTGAGCTCCCCCCCCCCATTGCATCATCATCCTTTTTCACTTTGAATTATAATTTTCTGCTTGTGCTACGTATAGGAGCCATAACTGTGTTGCTCTGATATACCCCTTCAAATCGGGTAATCCCAATCTGCCTTGTTCTAGTGGAAAAATCTGTTTATCCCACTTGACTATTGCCATCTTCCCCTCCCATATAAAATCCTTCAACTCTTTATAAAGTGCTATCCACAATTTCTCCTCTGGTTGATAAAAAATATGCTTGACCTGTGTATAAGACTAAAGGGACTAAAAACATTTTAACTGCTTGTGTTTTACATATCCAAATAACAGAGCTTCCATTTTCTCAGTTTTTATATCATATTTTTAGTCCCTTTCCACATACCCTTAGCTGGCACACCAGGCTCATTTTTAAACCGTACTCCTAAGTACTTCATTTTATCATGCCCCTATAAATATAGATATTGCTGAACCAATTTGTGTGTGGGTATGTAATTTGCCGCTATTGCCTTTGTTTTAACTTCATAAGAGATTTGAAACTGTCTGAAAATGTTTCACAGCACTGTAATGCCCCCTTCTGGTTTTGTCAGGTATAAAATAATATCATCTACAAATAGAGACAGCTTTGCTTGACTACCATGACAAGTATATCCTTAGATTTTTGAGTCCCTTATTTTCTTTGCCAGTGTTTCTAAATATTATGCAAATAACAAAGGGGAGAGAGGACACCCCTGCTTGGTTCATCTGCTCCCCATCCACTTTAATGTTCGCCTCTGATCCATCATATATCTTTGTAATCAACCTTATAATTTTATCAGGAAATGCAAATGCTTCCATTGCCCTGCTCATAAAGTCCCAGCTTACTCTGTCAAATCCTTTCTCTGTATCAAGAGCTAGCAACAAATGTGGTATTTTCTTACATTCTGCTTCCCTCTGGATCATCAGTGTTCTGTTAATGTTGTCAAATATTTGCCTCCCCTCCACAAAACCACATTGATCCATATCTATCAATTTTGGCATCAGTTTTACCATTCCTTTAGCCATTAGAGATATAAACACTTTATAATCATGCTTTATTATTGAAATGGGGCTGTATGAATCTGGATCTGGTGTATCTTTACATTCTTTAGGCATTACAGCTTCCACTGCTTTCTTCCAGGATGGTGGTACTTCTCTTCCTCCTCCTCTTAAAATACTGTTAAACAAAACCTTCCAAATCTTTTTCAACTTTTTCCATACTAGCTTGCAAACTTCCCCAAGAATACCATCTATTCCTGGGGACTTTCCTGTAGATTGGTTATACATCACCATTTTTATTTCATCTCCTCCTATCCTGTTAGTAATTAAGCCTCATCTACCTCTAACCTTGGCATATTTAATTCTTCCATAAACATTTCCATTTGTACCTTTTCTTGATTTCCATATTTCTGCTTTATAAAGACTTTCAAAGAATTTCTGAAATATCTTATGTCTCTTGTTATGGGCTCCCTAAGCCTGGCAACAGCCCTGCATACTTTTCTGTTGCCTGAGTTGTGCTAAAAGTTTTTGTGCTCTAGCGTTATTATCAAAAACAGTTGCTTAACAGCAATCTTTCGAAACTCATGCGTATTATTGAGGTAATCCCTTATTTTCTGTTTAGAATTCTGCATTTGCTCCTCTTCTTGTTCTGTGGGATTCCCCCTATTTTGCAATACTTTAACATTTGGCAGTCCCTCTAAACAATTCTTGTTACTTCTTAACCATATCTCCCTTTCTTTTATTTCCACCCTATTTTGAAACTCCACTTTAATTTTATCCTTAGCCCCAGCTGTATTTTCAGAAGAAATTTGTATCTTCTCTAACAGTTCCTGAATAATTTCCACTACCCATCCCTTAAATTCCTGTCTTTTCAGGAGATAGGTGGGAAAGTGCCAGTGTCTCATTTTTATTTCATTACTCTGTGTTTCTATTATAGTTATTATTGACACATGATTTGAAATAGTTATTGGGTGTGTATCAAGACCTTCAATTAAATGCCCATTTTCCTGTGAAATGTACATTGTCTGGCCTAGCCCATTTTTGTATCTTGGGGAATAATATGTAAATTCACTTTGAATTCACATCTTCCATGCCAAATATTTTCATAAATTTCCTCAAAAATCTACCCTCCTTTGTTTTATTTTCCATTCTGCCCCCCCCACGACACATCTTCACTGTTGCAGATCAAATTCCAGTGCCCACCAATAAGTAATATTCCTTCCTGAAATCTGATTATTTCTCACAGGATTTTTTTCACTCCATTATAGCAGTTTTAGGTGGACTATAAATACATGCCAGTGTCCCTTTGTACTACAAATCTACCATTGTTATCTTGTTTATCCTCTTCTGTCACAGTTGAAGCTCCTCATGCTATTAGTATAAGTACTCCTGTTTTCTTTTCCTCCAGGTATTCTGTTTAATATCTGTCCTGAAAACCTTTTTTTATCAAATTCACGTTTAGTTCTTTCCAAGCGTGCCTCCTGTAGCATAGCTATTTGCACTCTACATTTTTAATGTAGTTCACTACTCTTTCAGTTGCCCCTTATTACTACAAATCTACCAATATTATCTTGTTTTTCCTCTTCTATCACTGTTGGAGCTTCTCTTGCCAATAATGTAAGTACTCTTTTCCGCTGTCCCAGGTATTCTGTTGAATAACCATCCTGAAAACCTTTCTTTATCAAATTCACAAGTTCAGTTATTTCCAAGTGTGCCTCCTGTAGCATAGCTTTTTGCACTCTACTTTTTTAATATAGTTCACTACTCTTTCTTTTTGGTATTTTTCTGTGAGACTGTTGACATTTAAAGAAGTTAAAGAAAGCATCATTTTCTTGAAAAGTTATTAATGTGAAGTTGTCCTGTCTTGCATTCATTCTTACTGCTGGGTTCGGAGCCGATCCTCTTCTCTGACTCAAGACGTTTTTTGCAAGCTCAAGGTCATTAGCTAGCTCTATGCTAATCCTCTATCCTATGATGCACTAGTGCCCAACTCAGATCTCGTTTGCCATGGAAACAGATTGAGAGTTTTCTATGCTAGCGCAGGCTAAGTACAAACTTTTTCTAAACAATTTATAGATATCCATTTATCTTCTGAGACCTCCCTGGAATGCTCTTCTGAAGAGGCTCCTCAGAAGAAGACTTGCAAGAGGAAGCATTTGGTCTCCCCACAGGAGTCAATCACATCGGACACGGACCTCGATAAATCAGAAGGGTCCCCACGGTCGCCCTCTGAGGATGCCTCCTTTGTAGACATCCTTGAGATCCTAAGGCAGAGAGGCAGCTAGAAATCCATCAGTCCTACTGAAGAGGAGTCTGTGTACCTGAAAGCCTTTGGGCCGCGACCCTCCATCTCTTGGGTGTCTCCGCCTTTCGATGAGCTTCTAGAATTAGTTTGTTGAAAGGCGTGGGAGTCTCCAGACACAGTGGAGCCTGTCCCTAGGAGGTCTAATAGGTTCATAACCAGCCCAGAAGAAAAAGTTTTTCTAACCAAAGGTGTTCCTGTAGATGCTATGGTGGTGCAATAGCCACTAAGAAGGAGTTAGCAGAGACATCCTCATCTGTTCATCGTCCGAATAAAGATTTGCATACGATGGACAGATATGGAAAGCGCACATCAGTGGACTTTACTTTCAGGTCCCTGAATTACTTAACCCACTTTACTAGATTACAGAGAGATCTCATAAAAGAGCTAGGAGATTTTCTCCAGGGTTCAGTAGCTGAGGGAATATCAGAGAAAGTATCATCCCAGCTCTCCACCCTTAACTCCTTAGTGTACTCATCCATGAGGCTTATCTCTTAATCAGCTGATGGAGCGAGTAGGTCAGCAATTTCAGAAATCACCCTTAGGAGACACTCCTGGATGCACCTCCGTAATTTCGTGGAACCCTTTAAGTCATCCTTCATAAACACCCCCTTTGATGGTTCAACCCTTTTCAGACCTAAAGTAAAACAAACCCTAACCAAGTGTGAGCAGGAAGGAAAGACTCTCTCTGCCGTGGGAGTATGTTTTTCACCCCTTCCAGTCCCTATCCCAAAGGTTAAAAGGGGGAAAGATGTGGTTCTGTAAATCCCAGAGAGTTTTTCCTGACACACATGGTGAACCCTCCTTCATGGGCGGAGGATGAGGAAATAATGGAAGATGATGCCCACACAGCAGAGGGGGTCTGCAAAACCAGGTTGACTGGGAATCATTTTCCGGTAAAGCTTTTCAGCACTCCTGAAAGGAGGCCTGCCTGTCCCACTCTGGAGGCAGTTGGGGGACACTTGTCTTTGCATCCAATCGTCTGGCTAAAAATTACAAAGACAGTTGGGTGCAAAGAATCATATCCAGAGGTTATTCAGTATCCTTTTCAACACCATCTCCTCCAAACAAAAGAATCCCGGATGTTCCACCCAATCACAGGGATCAAGCAACCATAGAAATTCAAAAGTTGCTAGAAAAAAACAGCCATCCAATTAGTCCACACAAACCAAATAGGATCCGGCACTTACTCAAGGTTCTTTTTAGTTCCAAAGAAAACAGGGGACTGGAGACCTATTCTAGATCTCAGCAGACTGAACAAGTCAGTAAAAAGACAAAGTTCTGGATGGTCACATTGCAGTCAATACTTCCCTTTCCAGGGAAAGACCACTGGATGTGCTCATTAGATCTCAAGAATGCGTACTGCCACATAAAAATGGACATGGACCGGCCATCCAGGAGTCATCTGCGCTTTCGGCTTGGAGCCAGTCTTTTTCAATTTCGAGCTCTGCCCTTTGGCCTCACTACAGCCCCCAGAGTGTTCACCAAATGCATGGCAGTAGTTACATCTCATCTGAGGCAGCTAGGTTCCGGATGTTTCCATAATTAGATGACTGGCTCCTAACTGCCACCACCAAGCAACTACTAATCCCAGCAAGGGACACAATCTTACAACTGTTCACACAGGGATTACTGTCAATTACGAAAAATCTGCCTCATTGCCATCTCATCATACCATTTTTATAGGAGCAGAATTAAACACAAAATCAATAATGGTAAATCTTCCAGAAGAGAGACTTCAAGTACTTCGAAATCAAGTCCTAATTCTTCTTCACAAAAGAAAAGTCAGACAGGTTCTGAAAGTACTAGGTACAATGGCAGCTGCTATCACAGTAATTCCTCTGGCTCGCATGCATATGAGGATCCTGCAATGGCTTCTTTCTGCCCAGTGGTCAATGCAGATACTTCCTATGTCCCACAAAATAATCCTGATGTCAGCTTGCGAAAAAGACCTCCTTTGGTGGCTTTACTTGGAGCAGGTTAAGATAGGGAGGCCCTTTAGTCCCCCAGCTCCCCTAGCCACAGTGACCACGGATGCTTCTCAGATAGGGTGGGGGGCATTATCTGGGAAACACAGCCCAAGGCACATGGCAAGAACACAAGGTTCATTTGCACATCAATGTTCTAGAGATGAGAGCTGTGCTTCTAGCGTTGTAGGCATTCCAAGACTCTCTACCTGTAGGAACAATTGCAATTCAGACAGACAAAATGTCAGTAGTATGGTACATAAACAAACAAGGAGGAACCAAATCTTACTCCCTATGTTGAGAGGCCCTGAGAGTATGGCAATGGACTACGTCCTCCCAACGCTTTCTAGTAGCAACGCACATCCCGGGGAAATCCAACGTGATCGCAGACAAACTCAGCAGACAGATACTGATGCCACACAAGTGATCCCTCAAACAAGAAGCAGCAGAGAGGATTTTCCGCAAATGGGGCCAGCCTTGCTGTGACCTCTTCGCCACGTCCACAAACACAAAATGCAGCGACTACTTTGCCCTGATTCCCCCTCAGGGGAAGTCCCCGAGGGATGCACTTGCACAAGATTGGCCCCCGGGTCTCCTATATGCTTTCTCTCCTTCCCATTAATACCCAAAGTCATTCAGAAAACCTCATTTTTGAGAAGGCCCTTAATCCTGATAGCCCCTTACTGACCTCGTGAAATTTGGTTCCATTTCCTACAACCTCATCTTCAGGAGGAACCTTGGATGTTCTCCGTGTTTCACTGTTGCAGTCATTACATTTGGGTAATCTGCTGGCAGGGTGCCCTCAATCGGCCTGAATTCCAAAGTCTTGGGTCCTGCCTCAGTTGCTGTCTCTTCTTCCATGACGTCAAGTTGTTAATGGTATAAAACAAGCAGCCTACGCCATTTTCTTTAGTCTTTCTTGCCGCGCAGTGCCCAAAGCAGAAGCATTTCACAAGTGCCGGTCGGCCAACTCCTGAAATATTCGAGTTTGAGTTTCAGAACTAAAGTCTTCACTAAAGCTAAGTACCCCGTTGGGGAAACTTTTTTCTTGTTCAATACCAATGTCAGAAAAAGTTAATAATTGTATTACTTGTGGGAAGCAAATACTTCATAAGGATTTCCATTTATACTTTATTCCTTGCCTAGGCCCTGATCACAATGTGCCTGGCTGTCGGCTTTGTGCTAGATTTAACCAACGCACTATTAAGCGTCGGTATATTTTTTCCCCAAAGTATTTTGGAATCAGATTTAACTACCCAGAAATGTTGTCGGATAGCATCCGACTACCGGAGTACATAAAAAACGCAAAGAAAAGGACAGAGACAGACAGTCGAGGTCCAAAACCGATGACGAAGCTTCTTCTAAGCCAGTCACCCATTCGCCAGTACTCAGTGACGCGCTTTTGCAGCCCCTGATAGCCGCTGCTTTCGAGTCGCAGGCCCCTACCGAGACCCATGTGGAGTCCGGCATGCCACGAGATACTCCAAAAGTATTGGACCCACGGATGTATCTCCCTCGGATGGGTCCCGAGCCGCTGAGCAGGCACCGGCTTCTGAGGGTGTATTCAGGCCTCAACATTTTTATATCAAACCGATAACAGCTGCAAAACCAAAGACAAAAGCACACTGAACCTGGCAGCATGGCTGATCATGTAGTTCTACAAACAGCACCTCTCAGTAAAGCTGTGATGGATGTTATTTTGGAAGTCAGAAGGCCTAGTACTAGAAAATCTTATGCTGATAAATGGAAGAGATTCTGTGCTTGGAATCAAGCATAAGGAACTGATACAGCAGAACCAAATATTCCTCAGATATTACAATACTTGACTGAGATGCTTTACAAAGGCCTATCTTTCTCATCAATTAAAATCCATGCCTCTGCCATTTCGGCTCATTACAATACAGAGCCACCACTCTTTTCTCATCCTTTACTAAAGCAGTATCTTAGAGGAGCCAAACATTTAAGGCCTTCTAGAAGATCACCAGTACCTGCATGGGACCTCAATTATGTGTTGGAAAAGCTCACCCTGCCTCCATTTGAACCAGCTGCTACTGCTGATTTAAAGTTCTTATCATGGAAAACAGCTCTGCTACTAGCAATTACTTCAGGAAGAAGAGTCACAGAGCTACAGCCCTCATGGCTGTGGAGCCTTTTATCATATTTTACCCAGACAAGGTGTCTCTGAGGACAAATCCTTAATTTATGCCTAAGGTGGTTTCCAGTGTGGCTCTTAACCAAACTATTCATTTGCCAACCTTTTATCCAAATCCGCAGAACAAGGGGGAGAAAATTCTGCATTCCTTGGATGTACACAGACAGCTAAGATTCTACTTGAGCAGGACTAAAGCTCTAAGAAAAACTGAACAATTACTAGTGACATATGCTGCAGGATCAGAAGGAAAGGCTATTTCAAAGCAGACTGTTTCAAAGTGGATAAGCTGCTGCATTCATTTCTGCTACTTACACCATGGCAAACCTGTGCCCAAGGGCATTAGCTCTCATTCCACCAGAGCTGCAGCTACTTCAGCAGCCTTTCTCAGAGAAGTACCAACCAAAGACATTCTAGAGGCTGCTACTTGGAGTTCTGTTAACACCTTTACAAAGCATTATCAGTTGCCTCTCTACTGTAAGTCCAGGGCAGGCTTTGCCACTGCAGTTCTGCAGGGCCTGATAGCCGCACCTAATGCTGTTTAGCTCCAGCCTTCCATCCATAGCTTTGGGATTCTACCCAAATGTAATGACTGCAGCAGTGAAACACGAAGAAAATAGTACAGTTGTGTACACTTACCATAAATGTAGATGTTCGAGTGTATTCACTGTTGCAGTCCAGGTTACCCGCCCGCCATCCCCCTTTCATTCTGGAGTTTATCTTTTCTTCTGTATCTTCTACAACCTATGTGGTGTATATGCTTGTAGAGGAAGGTAAAGTTTGTATTGATGCATGTATGTATAGTATATATATATATATATATATATATATATATATATATATTTATATATATTTATTTATATATATATATATATATATATATATATTTATATATATATATATTTATATGTACATATATATATTTATGTATATATATATTTATATATATATATATAAATAGGTTTACTATTGAAATGTCGATCCTGACATGGGCGACTCGACTTGCACGAAGGCGAAATTGCGATCGTCACCACACCGAATCCCAAATGTGCGAACGGCAAAACCTTGCCCCTGTCTGACCCATGGTAGCATGGGTGTGGAGGTGTTGTGTGGCCGGTAATGTCGAACGTCGAATGGGTTTCACTAGCGAACAGTTTTCAGAAGTTTCGGTTCGCGCAAACACGTCGATGAGGTGGCCGTTCGAACGAAGTGCATTCGCATATTCAATAGTAAACCATATAAATATATATATATATATATAAATATATATATATGGTTCTACCTGACATAATCGAAACCACACAACACCGACAACCACATCACCGACACCACATATTCGACAGTCCATAAACACGAAACCACACATAACCGACAAATCTAAATAACCGACGTACACAAAACAAACCCCATACAAAACAAAACACATCCCCATTCCACAAACCACACACACAACACAAGCACACCAAAATCCTTACAAGCCCACACTAAACCTTACCCTAACCCTAAGGTCCGTCACTATCGCACACCTGCCCCTCCCCTCCTATAACTCTAACTCACTTACTTAACTATCCTAAACTCACTCCTAACCCCTAACCCTAACTCACTTAACCCACCCCTATCGCTCCCTAACCCTAACTCACTTCACCCACCCCTATCGCTCCCTAACCCTAACTCACTTAACCCACCCCTATCCCCACAGACCGTCAATCTCCACACTTACCTGCCTCGCACTCCTAACGTCCTCACTACTACATACTCACACAGCCTTTCCCCATGTCGGCATCCTCGGCGTGGTGTTGTCATCCGTCGTGTCGGTCTTCTGCATTGTCGATGTTCTGCAACCCGCGATTTGGGCCGGTCTTCTTCGATCTTCTGGTCTTCTCAGCTGTCGACAAGTAGTAGAACCATATATATATATATATATATTTATATATATATATATATATATATATATATTTATATATATATTTATATATATATATATATATTTATATATATATATATATTTTTGCTACCTTTTTGGGGGCACCTGACATCTGGGGCAAGAAAAACTAAAGAAAATGGCGTTGGCTG
The DNA here is from genome assembly GCF_019279795.1 of Protopterus annectens. Taxonomy (NCBI): domain Eukaryota; kingdom Metazoa; phylum Chordata; order Ceratodontiformes; family Protopteridae; genus Protopterus; species Protopterus annectens. The sequence goes on from NC_056737.1 coordinate 719,265,788, forward strand.
CTTGTTTTATACCCCTGATGACCTGACGTCATGGAAGAAGAGACCGATGCAGGACCCAAGACTTTGGAATTCAGGCCTACTGAGGGCAACCTGCCAGCAGATTACCCAAATGTAATGACTGCAACAGTGAATACACTCGAACATCTACGTTTATGGAAAGTGTACACAACTGTACTATCCTGGACCCAGTGCCGAATCTTCTGATACATTCTTCAGGAGTTCTCCTTCCATCTCTCAAATCCCTGAAATTGATAGCTTGGCTGGTCCAGTTCCCAACATAGACAGGTTACAAAATCTTTCGTCACTCATAAGACACATTTTAATATCTTCTCATAAGTCTTCAACAAGAAGATTATACCTTAGCAAGTGGAAAAGACTCAAAAATTGGGCTCTGCAGAATAGAATTGATCCCTACCTCCCACCCCTTTCTTCCATCTTAGAATTTCTAACAGGTCTTTTCAAAGAAGGTGCAGCAGCTGCTACTATTAGGGTGCAATTAGCAGCAATCTCAAATTTTCATCTAAGTGAAAATGGACCAAATATTATGTCACACAGATTATGCAAAGCTTTTCTTAAGGGCACTTGTCTTTTAAGATCACTAGTAAAATCTGCATTACCACCATGGAACCTCATTTTGTTCTATCCAGGATAATCCTTCCACTGTTTGAACCTGCATCATCATGTGATCTAAAATACTTAACTTGGAAAACTATCTTCTTGGTGGCCATCACTTCAGCTAGAAGAGTATCAGAACTACAAGCATTGTCAATCAAACCCCCATATTTATTATTTCATAATGACAGAGTTTTACTACGTACAAATCCATCTTTCTTACCTAAAATGTGTTCAGAATCCAACTTAAATCAGACCATAGAGTTACCAGTCTTTTTTGTCTTAAATATGGCAATAAGGCAGAATATATGCTACACCAACTTGATGTCCAGAGACATTTATGTTTCTATTTACATAAAACGAAGGATTTCAGAAAGTCTGACCAACTTTTTGTCTCTTATTCAGATGCTAAGAAAGATACAGTGGTGGCCAGAACCACTCTGTCAAGGTGGTTATCTGACTGTATTTCCTTTACTTATGATTCAGTAAATAAAAAACTTCCAGGTGGAATAAAGGCTCATTCAACTAGAGCAGTTGCCACTTCTTCAGCCTTTCATGCCAGAGTGCCTATAGATACCATTTGTGCAGCAGCAACTTGGGCAAGACAACACACCTTTATTACTCATTACAAAGTAGACATGGCCTCCAGGGATAGAGCCTCCTTTGGGTCCACTATGCTGAACAATATACTCCCATGAGCCAACCAAGACTAATGGTGCTAGGGACGCTGTCCCATCAGTAAGAATGAATGCGAGGTAGGACAACTTCACATAAAGAAGTTATGTTCTTACCATAACATTCCATGTAAGTTGTCCATCTCACCATTCATTCTTACGTCCCTCCCTCCAACTCCCAGCCTGTGGATTCTGGTAGATCTGGACCTTTTTATTCAGTGTGGACAAATCTTTCATGTTGACCCTGTTCAGTTGCTTTACTAGACGAAGTTTTATGTATATCTGTATGTTTATATATATATATATATATATATATATATATATATATATATATATATATATTTTTTGTTCATATCTAGGGAAATATAGTTATAGAGGCAAACAAGATCTGAGTTGGGCACTAGTGCATCATGGGTTAGGGGATCAGCCTCAAGCTAGCTGAAGACCTCAAGATATAAAAAACGGCCGAGTTGGAGCTGAGGATCGGCTCTGAACCCATCAGTAAGAATGAATGGCGAGATGGACAACTCACATGGAACGTTATGGTAAGAACATAACTTATTTTTACCACCTTTTATGTATAGCAGCTTTTTTGTTACATGCATATACTGTTTGGCAGGTTAATCTTTTATACAGTTGTTTTTGTCATCTCCATTTGAGCCTATATCACATCTTACAAAACTTTTTGTTTTATTGAAAGCTCTCAAACAAAAAAAAACACCCCCCCGATACTTCTTAAAACCTATTAATTTAATAATAACACAAAAAATATATACATATTCAAGTGCTGAAGGTTTACCCTCCTAATAGGTACAAACGTTCCTAATTGACAGAGACACACACACACACACACACACACACACACACACACACACACACACACACACACACACACACACACACACACACACACTTACACACACACACACACACACACACACACACACACACACACACACACACTTGAGATAACCTAAAAGAAAGGCTATCCATGCTAAGGTGCATGGTACAGCCTATGTTCTGCTAAGTGCTGTCTGGCTTTGTCTTATCTTTATAGCTGTCTCAGCTGGAAAAACACTTTCTGCAAGCCATTTGTCTTTATCAGATTGTCTGCTACAGACATGAGAACCAGACACAAAACTGCCAAGCATACATTTGTTTACTAGAAAAAAGCCTTATAATATTCAATATTATTTTTTTATTTTCTTGCTTTCTGTTAAAACCTGTTACTAGATTAAGCTAAGGACATTAACCCAGCCACTCCCCTATGCATTTATGAGAAAAAGCACATTAATTTTTCTTTTCTCATGCTCTTTTAACCAAATTTTTCTTTTTTCCTTTTTTTTTTACATTGCAGTGCCTACTTTTCTTAAAACTGAACAAGGAGAAAAGAAGGGAAAAAGAAAAAAGAAAAACAAAAAACAGGAGCAGCTATTTACATTATTATTCCCATAAAGTAACTGAGAAAACATTACTTTATAGCATGCAAAGAAAATCATGCACTATTAAAATAGTACCAGTAAGAAAAAAAATTGTTTTACTTACAGTTAACATTCTGATTCCTCTTCCCCTCTGCTGAGTATTTTCCAAACATTAATGGCATGAAATAGGGCATATGCTTTAGAGTCCCCTACAAGTTTAACAAAGTCCAAGAAAGCCTAGTATTTCCAGATTTTCTTGTTCTGTCATGTTTTACAAATGTAATTATTGCCTTGTAATCCCACATTTGTCAATTTTCAAGTTACTGTTTTTATTCCTATTCATCTCCCTCTCCCATATCCTGTCTCTGTTTCATTTCCAGTGTACCTTCTATTCTTATAGTTGACTCTTGTGCTTTTTTTTCTTCTCTCAATCATTTTCCATTGAAACATTGGAAAAGGTTTCACTGGCACAGTCTCTCTGTGGTCTTTATTACCAGGAGGACAAGGAGCAGAGTTTCTTTCTGTTTCACAGCTCACTTAATGTTGAACAAACTTTTGTATTTCTTCCTTAGCGTGTACTTCATCAAAAAATGATTTTGTTCCTCCAGGGATAAATATTTTGAAGAATGATGGATATAGCAGTATGAATCTCATGCCTTCTTCTCTACATTGCCTGAATAATGGAATAAATTTACTCCTTCTCTGACTGGTGTCCCAGGAGTTCCACCTTTGTCCCTCACTGACAGGGGTGACAGGTGCTGACTGTTTCTTTTTTGGGGATAAACTCTTGGCTAGGCTTGTAAGGGCCCCAGGGCTATTAGCCTAGTAACCTCCTATGATTGTATGGTGTACAATGAGTAGTCATGCTACAAAAACACTCTGCTGTCTCCCACGTTTAGTACTTTGTCCTTCTGCCACCATTTTTTCAGAATCAGCTGCTTCTGTTGGTAAGCTTGTATCTGTACTATTATAGGTCTAGGTTGCTTTTTCATAGCCAGGTTTGGAGCATACATATGATGAGCCCTTTCAATTAAGAATGCCTGTTGTGGAACACCAGTCAAGTTGCTCATTTGTGCGTTCATAAAATTAATACATAAAATTAATACAGTCTGCTCCTTCCAGCTTTTCTGGTACAGCAGAAAATCTCAGGTTTTCCCTGTGTGCTCTGTCCTCTAATTCTGTTATTTTTTTTAAACATCTCTTCTTGTGCAGTCTCATATTCAGCCAGCCTTTTCTTCATGTCACCCTCTGAGTTTTGCAGTTTTATCACCTTATCTGAATATCTGTTTGAAGCCTCTTCCATTTTTTCCAGCCTTTTATTTATTTATTGATTGATTGATTGGGAAAGTCTACTGGCTTACAAACCCATTGTCAGTGGAGCCCTGGGGAGAAAAGCTCCACATACAATAAATCTTATACCAAGAGATGCAAATTACAAGAAACAAAAGAGTTTACAAAGATTATTTTGAAAAAGGTATAATTTTTGTGAATTGCTAGACAGAAGAAGCTTTTTACAAATTAATAATTTGAAGAAAAAAATGAGAAAAGTATTGCAATCAAATAAGTAATAACATATACCATAAGAACAAATAATTTGTAGTAATCCATTCACTTACGGATTCAGATCTAAACATTTATGGTAGGAGGCAATTCAGTGAGGAAGATACAGAAAGATGAGCACTGGTAAAAATTTGTTAAAAAGTCAAGAAAATAACAGTGGCCCTGTAGTAGTATTAAGGTGGTATTTGGATATGGACACAAAGGCACTTTTGATTTTCAATGAAGTGTTCTTTAAAGTTTATTTGAACATTTTTGTTGAATCAAGTAAAGTAATAGTGGGGTGTAGGTCATTCCATACTTTAATATTGAACAGGAATATAAGCTTTGACCAGTTCCCTTATTTGGCTTAGTCACACACAAAAGGTGCGTGTTAGAGGATCAGAGATTCCTAGAGGGGGGTATAGGTTTGGATGATATGTGAAAGTGTGGGGCAGTTTTCAGGGTTATATATTAATTTGTTAGCAGAAGTGAGTTGGGTGCACTGAAGGAATTGGAGGAAATCAAGCCATTTCAGTGTGTTAATAGTTTGACAATGGTGTGTACAATTTGGTAGGCCACAGGCAAATGTAGCAGTTTTATAGAAACATAATTGTAGTTTGTTGCTAAGGAATATGTGAATATTTTTGAAAATAGGAGAGCCATAGAGGAGGGAAGGGAATAGGATAGCGCTTGCCAGTTTTTTCTTTTGGGTACATCTAAGTAAAAATGATGTCTGTATAGTTTACCTAGTTTGAGGTGTGTTTTTTTATTGTATTAATATGTGCTGTTCGAAGGTTAGTTTGTCATCTATGGTAATACCTAGCAATTTTGCAGTATGTACCAGTTCAATTTTAGTTTTATTTTGGGAGAAAACTTTAAAATTTAGTGGGGATGGTTTGGATGTGAAAATCAGTAACTGTGCTTTATTTATTGTTTCAGTTGATATACTCCATCAGTGTTTTGTTTATTTTAATCAGATCTGTGTACACTTGCCTTATACTTTCCTCTATGTTACTGGAAGTCATGTGTGGAGCTTGCGCTGCTTTTTGCTCTACAGCTTCAGTACTTTTCCCAGTCAATGTTTTTTTGTCATCTTTTTTAGCTGATTTTCCTTCAAGTCCTCTGTATTTATTTTTTCCTAGTATCTAGACACTTTACTTACTAGCCATTTACTAAAATTTACCCAGAAGTTTAGGTCCACTGGCTTTCTCTGCTAAGTTTCTGTGTTCACACTGAGAGAGCTAAAATTAAGCTGCTACTCAGTGTGCAGCCATCTTGGAATTTGATTTGTGGTCCAGTTTGACCAGGGAAGATATTACAAACTGGTGGGGAGTAAAGCTGCCCCATATTGGTAAGGACCAAGTCTAGGATTTTATTGCTTCTGATGGACCTGCAGATGAACTGGTCCAGAGAGTTTGTTTTGATGAAGTCCAGAAATTTCTGAGAATACATGTTTGAGGCTGTATAAGTGTCCAGTGTTAGTGCAGGGGTAGTTGAAGTCTCCCTCTCCTAGGAGAATGGTGTTTGGCTTAATGCATGGGGATTTCTTACTGGTTATATAGGATGTATGGCCTGAGGGGGACATAGTGGGTGTTCTATAGTTAGTTATGATATGATAATGGGTTTTGTTAATAGTAAGCTGGATGTGGAGGAGTTTGAGTTTGTTATCTTGGCTGAGTCTGGAGATAATTTCTTTTAGAATACGGATAGTCCTCCACATTTAGTGCTTTAGTCTAATGTGTTGGAAACGTGGTAGTCATTGAAACCATGCTCTGATGGAGTGCATTCATTGGTCTTGACCTAAGTCTGTTGTTTTTTGTGTCAATGTATATATCATATAATTTATATAATGTTGTTGTTGTTTTGTCTTTCGGCTTTTCCCGGTTAGGGGCCGCCACAGCGGAACTCCGGTCCACTAATGACTGGTAGTTGATTTTTACGTGCCGAGTTAACAGCCCTGACGCACAACCTTCAACGAAGGTACGCCGATTCACGCATGCCCCCCACGCAGAAGACGCTTTAGCTGAGAATCGAACCGGACAGCGTCTTACTGTGAGGCAACAACGGTACCGCAGCACCACCACCACGGGTCGGATATATAATTTATATAATGTATATGTATAATTTATATAATATATATACATATATATATATATATATATATATATATATGAAATTTGTGTGTGTGTGTGTGTGTGTCTGTGTGTATTACATATACTGTGGACGCCCACTTAATACATGAAGCATGAAATTGTGGACAAAAAATATTTTTCGAGTTGTCGAGATGCAAATCCCCAAGAAAATCTCTGAGCGTGCAATGATTATTTCTTGAATTTTAAAAAGTGTCACATTTGTTCAAATAATCTAGAAATTCTTTCAAAATCTTCTGTGATCCATCTCAAGTAATAAGTATGTTGTCAGTAAAATGACTACAATATCTTAAATGTTGCTATGTGTAGAATTCCAAGCAAATCTATTATACCATTCTAACACTGTGGTAGCATATATAAGAATTGTTGTAACACCCATTGTTTATCAATAATAAATGTTAAATAAAAAAAAAAGTTATTTTGTAAAATTAACTTTGTGAAGCAACACACTGTGTATAACATTACTCGCCAATTCTGTGTTCTTACAAAAAATTCTCTGAACAGCTCCATACCTTGATTGTAAAGAAGTGTCTTTAAAAGTCTATAATATCAGCTGTGGTATAGCTGGTAAAAATGCACTTGTTTCTTGTTGTCTAAAAACGATAAGAATTTTTAGGTAGTTTCTAATATCTACAATTTCACATTGTAGCATTTGATCTACAAACTAAGCTAAAAGTTCTGTTTTACAACTACTAGTTATAATAAGGGGTCAGAAAGGTGGCTCTTTCACATCTTTATGTATCTTTGAAATGACAAACAGAATTGACAACGTCAGAATATTCACCTTTAGAAAATTGTAATTATCTAGTGTAATCGTATTAACAATTTATTTTGTAATTGTATCAGTTGTCCTGTAAGATCTTTAACCAGAGTTGAACCTTGACCATTATTTGTTGTCGTGGAAGTAAAAAACAATTTTTGGAGAGGCTAAAATGTGTGTATGCCCTTGTAATAAAACTTATCTGCTCCACTTGTAATGGTTACTCATCTGGTACCTGCCCTTGAATTAGTGCTGCCATCCAGTGTGATAGTTTAGGCACTGACTTGTCCTCTCAACTAGAAGACACAATTCCCCTAGGCAAAATCATAGTTAAACTGTTCACTTGACTAATTCATTTACATACTTCTCTCAAGATAGTGTGTAAAGAAAAGTTAACTTGTGAACTAAATAAATCCCTATATTCCATTGCAAGACTTTGTGCAAAACTTAAAATGAAAGAAACAATGCAAACCCATGATGTCGAATGAAATAAGAACTCCAGTAAGAAAATGAAAACTGTAACACAGGACCAAAAAACTGTAACTGGTTAAGCACTTTCATTTCTCCCATTGCTAGTGAGACGTCATGAGAACAAACAAGTAACAGCTATACCTTGTTTACATATACATTTTTACATATGTATTGAAAAAATAATCAGTTACAATTACAGTTGCAAATATAAAATACTTACATGTTCATTAAATCTGTTTAGGAATAATAATAAAATTCTGTTAATTCCTTTTGTTCTTATTTTAACTTGAAAATACTTGTAATTCAAACTGAGTCATTAATAACAGGATGATCTGATGTTATCTTGGTCACCATTTCTCACGATAGGGTCTTGGGTCTGATATCGGATCCGAGCCGACATAAACAGACAAACAGTTTAGCTCAAACTCCTCCGCTCCCATGATGCTCTGCTGCCCTCTAACCTCTCAGATCTCGTTTGCCGCTTCAGTAAGACAGACGCAGACTGCTTAGCTCCTCTTAGTAGTACGTGTTTCTTCTTGGGACTTGTGTTGTTTGGGTTAATTCCTTTATATTATACTGCTCGTGATAGTTATCTTTCCTTTTCTATCCCCTCCCAGCTTGGTTTTCTATTTTTATCTTTGTCACCCTTTTCGCAGGCTTGATGGGGTTATTGTGTACTGGTTTTGGTCGAGTTAAAGTAGTTTCGTCTAGAGTTTCTAGGTAGTTAGTGAGTGTTTCGGATGGTTTTGTTTTGGGTATCTAAACTTTGGCTTGTTTCCGGACTGCGAGTGGGGTTCTCCCTTTGGTTTTGGTGATGTTGGATAAACCCTTAGGGTTTAAGAAATGCTTCTTGTGTGGCCGGAAAATGCCTATTTCCGACTCACACAAGGAGTGTCTGTATTGTCTTGGCGGCGACCACCTCGAGGTGGAGTGCAGTATTTGTGCTACCTTCAACCCTAGAGCTCTGGTTGACCGCCAAAATAAGTTGCTAATCAAAGGCCTAGTGAAGAGAGGCCCCTTGGTCACTGGTTCCCTGGCCAAGGCGGGCTCCTCAGGGGCGAAGAAGAGGATTCTTTTGGTGGAGGAAGCCATGTCTAAACATCCCAGGCTGTCAGATCCTAAGTCCTCAGATCCGGCTCCAGCCAGGGTAGTTTTGGATCCGAGATCCTCTGGTCCCAGAACGTCCAGGAAGTATACTCCTGGAGCCAAAGGTTCGGATTTAAAGCCTTCAGATCCGACACTTTTGGCTCCCTGCCCCAGATCAAACGCTCCAGATTCAAGACCTTCAGATCTGAGTGTAGGAGCTTTGACCACGGATCCGACCCTCTTAGATCTGAGGGATTCAAGGGTTGTTACTTCAGATCCTTCGTTAATTTTGGCTCCGAGTAGGTCGGATCTGAGAGTCGTGCCAAAGATGATTGTAGTGGAGGACCTTCTCTTGGATCCCTTGATTTTGGTGCAGGCCTTTTCTTCTCCTAGTAGGTCTCACTGCAGGGAGCACAAAAGAAGACCCTCGGGTTCCAGGCAGGGCTCTCCCAGCAGGTCCTCCATATCCTCCCGATCTTACAGGACTGCCTTCCCTATGCATATAGAAAGGATGATGCGGGCCTTTCTGAAAGCTCAGATGGAGTTGGGGCTTTCGGCTTCCCCGGCCCAAAGGTTGGGAATCCAGTCTCCCACTTCCCATTTAACCACTCCTCATCCGACCATTGACTTGGATTCTCAGGGACTGGTGAGCGGGGTGGAGGTCAGGGGAGTGTTGGGGCCCAGTTTGTTCCCTACCCCATCGGGATCAGCGGTTGGTGCTGCTTCTGCCCCCCCCCCCCCAGGACAGCCCATCTCTCCGGGCAGAGCTGCTTACCCGGGTCCATGAGGTTGGATTCGGCTCCAGGCTTTTGGGACGGGTCTCTACCCCTGGGTGCTTCGGCTTTTGACAGTTCTGGTCCAATGCTGACTGGCGGAGCAGGGTTTGGGGGGGGGTCTACCTTCTCTTCTGCTTTGGTATTATTAGCAGGAGAGGGGAACGGGACGTCTTTCAGTCCTTCCACTTTCCAGGCGACGAAAAGGACCACCTGTGCTATCAGAGCTGCCTCCCCTGCACACGGTCATCCTACCCAGCCTCATTATCTGAGCGGAGCTCCTCATCCTGCTTCCGGTCAGCCTGTCTGGTCTAGCCTCCAGGGGGTGCCTCCCCCACAGGGGTCCCCCCATGTTCTGAGTCTTCCCCATAGCCTCCGGTGGAAGAAGTTCCTAAGAAGAGGACATGTAAGAGGAGACATTTAAACTCCCCCATGGAGTCCTTAACCGAAGATACAGATGCTGATGAAGGGAATGGGTCCCCAAGATCTCTGTCAGAGGATGTCTGCTTTGGAGACATACTCGAGATCCTCAAGTCCAAAGGCGGTTGGTTTGCTCAAGCCCCGTCCTCTGAGGAAACCGTATTTCTGGAGGCTTTCGGTATGGGCCCATCTACTTCTTGGGTGTCTCCCCTGCTGATCCTCTTATTAATCTCGTGGCCAGCAGGACTTGGAAGGAGCCAGATACCGTGGAGCCAGTGCCTAAGAAAGTGGACAAATTTCTCAGTCTCCCAGTGGATAAAACCTTCTGGTCCAAGGCAGTCCCGGTTGATGCTGTTGTGGTGTCCATTGCCACCAAAAAGGAATTGGCAGAGCAGAGTTCTTCTGTCCACCCTCCCAATCACGAATTGAGAGTGCTGGACAGATTTGGAAAGTGGGTGTGTGCTTCGGCTTCCTTTAGCCTGCGAACCTTAAATTATCTTGCTCATTTCACCTGTCTCCAGAGGGATTTAATTAAGGAACTGTCAACTTCTCTCAGGGGGTCCATGTCTGAGGAGGAATTTAAGGTGGTTTCTCCCAAGCTGGCCACCCTTCATTCGGTTGCTAATTCGCCAATGAAGCTAATTTCCAATGCTGTGGAAGGGTCCTCACGGGCGGCAGGTTCAGGCATCGCCATTAGGCGTCATGCCTGGCTACGCCTAAGCAGGTTTGCAGAGGCCTTCAAGACGTCGTTTTATCAATGCCCCCTTTGATGGTTCCACTCTCTTTGGTCCCAGCGTGAAAGAGATGTTGACCCGCAGTGGACAGGAAGAGAAGACATTGTCTGTTGTTGGGATCAGATTTTCTGCCCTTCAAAGGTCCTTTTCTAAGACCCAGAAGGGGAATAAGAAAATATGGTTTCGGAAGGCACAGTCTTTCTTCCAGGATGTTTAGGATGATTCCTCTTCCAGGGGATGGGGAAGAGGTTTCAACAAGCAGACATTGCCGTAGGGGCAGAGGAGGTCAGCAGAATCAAGGTTCCAGGGAGCCCTTGTCTGAGAAACCTTTTCAGCGTCCTTGAGATGTTGCCCGACTATCCTTCCCTGGAGACAGTCGGGGGTCAGTTATCTTTGCACCCTGTAGCCTCTGCAAGAGTTACAAATGATCAGTGGGTGCTAACAATTATATCCAGGAGCTATTGCATTCCCTTTTTGGAAGTACCCCTGAAATCCAGAACTCTTTTGGACGTGCCATCCAGTCAGAAAGAGTTGGCCCGACAGGAGGTTGTGAACCTTCTTTGAAAAAGAGCCATCCAAGAGGCAGGGCAGAGAGGATCCGGAACTTATTCCCGCTTCTTCTTAGTTCGAAAGAGAACAGGGGACCTATGTCCTATTCTGGACCTCAGTCGTATGAAACTGTACATACAGAAGTTGAAGTTTCGGATTTTCACTGTGCAGTCAGTTGTGCCCCTTTTGAACAGCAACGACTAGATGTGCTCAGTGGACCTTCAGGATGTGTACTACCATATAAAGATGGCTCGACGGTCCAAGAGGTTTCTCCGCTTTCGCTTGGGAGCCGATCATTTTCAGTTTAGGACCCTGCCCTTTGATTCCACCTCAGCAACCCCCCCCCCCGTGTTCACCAAATGCATGGCAGTGGTGTCAGCTCATCTCTGGCTGCAGGGAATCCAGGTATTTCCCTATTTGGACCATTGGCTCCTAACGGCCCCTACAAAGCATCAACTATTGGACAATATTCATACTTTACATTCCCTGTTTCATCAGTTGGAAGTTACAGTAAACATGGCCAAGTCTTCCTCGATTCCTACCCAACGTCTGGCATTCATAGGCACTCTGTTGGATACCACCATGCAGATCGCAGCCCTTCTTCTTCACCGGGTGAGTCTGATTCATGCCCAGGTTCAAGTTCTGCTGGATCAAACATGTCCTCCAGCTTCACACATTCTCAGGGCTCTAGGGTCCATGGCGGCTGCCATTTATTTAGTTCCAATGGCTTGGTACCACATGAGAGTTCTTCAGTGGACCTTTGCAGTTCAGTGATCAGAGTTTCTGCATCCCCTGTCATTCATAATTCATCTCACCCCAATGTGTTGAAAGCATCTTTCGTGGTGGAGTCGTTCACCGGGCCTCCTAGCGGGCAGGTCATTCTCTCCACCAGTTCCCACGGCCATGGTCACCTCAGACGCTTCCCTACAAGGATGGGTGAGGGGGAGACATTTCCAGGGAAAGATGGTCCAAGGGACATGGTCGCCATCAGAGACCAAACTGCACATCATCTTTCTGGAGATGAGAGCAGTCCTTCTGTCGGTGCAAGCTTTTCAGGATTGCCTCCCTCAATACAATTGCGGTTCTATTGGACAACATGGCAGTTATTTGGTATATAAACAAGCAAGGGGACACACATTCTTATCTGCTTTGTCACGAGGCCATGAGGGTCTGGGAATAGGTGATGTCCACAGAGTGTTTTCTCATTGCAACGCACTATCCCAGAGCATCCAACGTGTTGGCGGACAAATTGAGCGGGACTATTCTGACCCCTCATGAGTGGTCCCTGAATCAAGTGGTGGCCCAACAGATCTTCCATCGGTGGAAATGTCCGAGCTGAGATCTATTTGCATCCTCTCTCAACCATAAATGCAGCAATTTCTTTGCATTGATCCCCCTAGAGGGGGAATCCCCCAGGGATGCGCTCACTCACGATTGGCCTCTGGGTCTCCTGTATGCCTTTCCACCTTTGCCTTTAATTCCCAGTGTACTTCAGAATGCCAGTTGCCTCAAGAGACAGTTGATCTTCATTCATAGGTTCATAGGTTCATAGGTTTATACTAGGCTATCTGCCCTAAGGCATTTATAAGCCTAGCCCAAATTATTGTGGCTTACGCCACCCCTTATATGAAAAAATACTGTGCCCATTAGTTTGTTGTGCCTCTGTCCAGCAGTGACCCAGATATGATTCCCGGGGTAAACCTACGATCTCCCATCCACAGGTCTAGATTTCTCTTGAACAGAGTCAGCGAGGTGCTCTGCCTCACATGGACCGGGATTTTATTCCACAGCATAGGGAGTCTCTGAGTGATAAATCTATCCCTCCAGCACGTCCTATTTATATCCGTGCTAAGGTTTAAGTCGCTTGCTCTAGTGGTTTTGGTGGATTTGGATTTTTGAGGTGGAGCATGTCCATTAATTCCGGGTTGGACATGGCCTTGTATGTCAGGCACATGTCACCTCTGAGCAGACGGTATGCGACTGAATAGAGCTGGAGTTTCTTCAATCTGGCAGCATATGACAGATTTTGGAGTCCCTTTATCCTTTTGGTGAGGAACTTTTGGGGTCTCTCCAATTGCTGCAGATGTCGGGTGAGATACATCCCGAATGGGGCATTGTACTCGATCATTGGTCTGATAAGTGAAGAGTACAGGGAACAATGACCTCACTAGATCTGGATGTGAATCCCTTCATGATCAGGTGGGCAATGTAGAAGGTCTTTCTAACCACTTTAGCAATGTGAGTGTCAAAAGAAAGGCCACTGTCAACCTGGGTCCCCAGGTCCCTGATAACCTCTTCTGTGCTTAGTGGATTGCCACCTATATGGTAGCTTGGGGTTACCTTGTTTTTCCCGAAGGGTATGACTATACATTTTTGGCGTTTAACTTCAGGCCATGGCTCTGGCACCAGCTATCTGTTTCCGTGAGTCCCTTCTGAAGGATATCAGTGTCCGATGCACTTTCCACTATGGCGCCCAGTTTGCAGTCATCTGCAAACTTTGTCAGCCAAAGTCCTCCCATGTTGGCCTGTACTTCTGAGAAGTAGATGCCAAACAATAGGGCGCAAAGGACCGAGCCCTGTGGGACACCACTTGTGACCGGCTTGGAGTCTGACACAGCGCCAGCAACTCTAACCCTGTGGGTTCTGTCCTTAAGCCAGTTTGCAACCCATCTTGTGACATATGGGTTTACATTTAAGCTGGTAGTTTTTCTACAATACCCGAGTGGGGTATTGTGTCGAAAGCCTTTGCAAGGTCAAGGTAGGCTGTATGGACTGCCTTTCCTCATCAATGGCCTTGGTGACTATTTCAAGAAGTCGACCAAGTTCAAAAGGCATGATCTTCCCTTGACAAAGCCAAACTGGGTCGGGTCCAATGTCTGCAAGTCCCCTATATCTTTGTTTATGAGCTCCATTATGATCCTCTCCATAGCTTTGCAGACTAGACTTGTTAAGCTTATGGGGCGGTAATTACCAGGGTCCGTGAGGCGCCACCTTTGTGGAGTGGGACCACAGTTGCCGTCACGCCACTCCTTGGGCACGTATCCTGTGGTAAGGCTGAGATTAAACAGCTGCCTTATGTGCGGGTTTAATTCCTCATTTAGCTCGTAGCACACAGCCGGGACACCATCCGGTCCCATTGATGCTGTGTTTTTAGCTTTAGAGAGAGCAGCTTTCACCTGCGCATTTGAGATGTCCGGGAGGCTACACTCGGCTGGGATAGTTATCTCTCCTTTAGGGGAGAGGGGTGAAGTTTGCACTGAACCTGTCTGCCAGTATGTTGGCAATGTCTGTGGGTTCAGTGATTTTGTATCATTTTGGACTAATTCTGAGCATATCTGTGAGTTTCCACCCAGGTTCCTAACATAGCTGAAAAAGGCCTTATGATTGTCCTTTGAATCCATGGCAATTTTTCTCTCAAAATTGGCCTTAGTTGATTTTATGAGTGCTCGTATTTTTTACTAATAATGATCAGGGGTGACTTCCCTTTTATGGATTTTGTTCTATCATGTAATAGCTTTCTCCTCTTATTGTAAAGTTTGTTAATGGCTGGGGTCCACCAGACTGGACGCTTGCCCTTTGTGGAAAGAGTCTTGGTTTTATTTGGGATTGCCTGATCCATGCAGTCCTGGAGGTGTTCATAGAAGGCATTTGTAAGGGCTTCCAGAGCTTGGGTTGTGGTTTCCTCTGACTCAGGGGCCTTGAAGGATACCACACCAGTCTTGAGTAGTGTGAAGTTTGCTTTAGAGAAGTTCTTCACTATGGTCTTTTTGTTTGGGGTGGGGCGGGATGTGGATTTCCAGTGAGATTAGTTTATGATCAGATCTCACCAATGAGGGATATACTTCCGTGTGGAGCATTTTGTCCCCATGTTTGTGACAATGAGATCTAGTATATTTTCTCCTCTCGTGGGAACAGTGACTAGCTGTTCCATGGCATTTGAATTTATGAACTCCAGGAACCGTTGGGCTAGAAAGTTAGGGCTTGAGTAATGTTCCCAGTCTATATTCGGTAGTTGAAGTCACCCAATATGATGGTGTTTGGAGATACATTTATACCCTCCAGTGTCTTCAGGAAGGCTGTGTGGGGTTCCTGAGTTTGAGAGGGTGGCCTGTAGCATGCTACAATTTGTAGAGCAGTTTTGCCTATTGTTAGTTGCACCTGGATGGTTTCAAGCTTCATGCGTTGCCACCAACCTGGAGGTGTGAGTATCCTTTATGAATATGGATACACCCTCCTTTTGTGGAGTGGTCCGGGTTTTGGGGCCGGAACGCATGATATGAGGTAAAACCTAATAGTGCCGGGTGCTCTCAGGAGCCTTGAACCAGGTTTCAGTTACAGCACAGACATCGATGTTCTCCATACTGAGAAGGGCCTCGAGTGCGTGCATTTTGAGATTTAGACTTCTGGCATTGAGCAGCATTACCCTCAATTTCTTCCCATTTTTGTTTTCTAGGGTGGTAGGTTTAGAATTTGAGCCTTGCCTAAAAAGGCACTATGGGGGTGGCAAGAGCCTTAGCCAATATCCGGAATCCCAGGGTGACAGGTGCAAGCCGTCCCTTGCGAAGCAGCGTGGCTTGTCAAGCATGTCATCCCAGGCAGACAGACACTGGATCCCCTTTGAATGACACCAGACATTAAGCCAATTGTTAAAGCTGATCATCTTGTCTCTATATTGTGGCATCATTCTTGGTGAAGGAAGGATACTGCTCAGGGTTAGGGTCATACCTGCCTGGGCTACATAATCAGAGAGCTCCTCTATGTCTCTTTTCATGCAGTCCAGGGAGGTACGTCTCAGGTCGCTCACACCAGCATGGACAATGACTGTGTCATATTTGTACTTGCTGTGGAGTGACCCGAAAGTGCTTGTGTTATGTGGCGGATTCTAGCGCCCGATAGGCAGCTTACTGTGACCCTCTCCTTGTTCAGCCTGGTGAGTGGGACGCCAGTGTGTCTGACTATGGAGTCACCTATGACAAGTATGTTTGGTGTTGTATTTGGCCTTAAGGGCTGTGACTGCTTTGCACACTGCTTTTGTGGTTTATGTGTTGCTTGTGGGGTGTCTTGAGGTAGCAGTTGTTTGGGTGTCTGCTTTGGAGGCCTCTGCTGTTTAGGTAAATTTTACTCAGAGCCTCCGAGTATGTCTTTGTGTGTTTATGTGTTTGATTCAGTGGAGTGGTAGCATTATGTGAGGCTGGTTTTGTGGTGTGTGTAGTTGCCTTCTCCTCCTGTCTGGTCTTGCCAGTCCTGAGTTGAGAGAGCTCAGCCTCCAGTTTGGCTAAATAGCTGCATCTCTTGCAAGTATTTGTGTTATGTGGGAGGAGGAGAGGGTTGTCTGTGTACATGAGGCAGTTATAACATTGCCTCAAGATTCCCAGATTCACCAGCTGGACCGAGAGGAGATTGACAAATGACCTTTGGACATGCTAGAATAATATTGGGAAATCCTTAATTGAAAACAAGGGCCAGTGGGGAGTGAGGGTGTAGTGCTTTTAATTTTTAGTGCTGGCTTATATAATTGCTTTAGTGAGCAAGTGCCAGGTAACTTGAGTGCAATGTGATACAAGTAACTAAATGCAAAACGACAAACAGTAACTTTCTTTCAAGTGAAACAAGGAAATAAGTACAGTAAGCAATGCAGATATCACTAGTGATCCACAGAAGCTGAGAAGTTGCGATTAGGTGAATTAGCTTCCAGGGAAATAACAAGCAAACAAACAACAAGTATATAAACAAAGCTAGATTCAGTAGGCCTGGATCTAGTCTATGCTAGAGCAAACAAGGTGAACCAATTTCAGTAAGATACAGTTCAAATATTCAGGCACTATAAACCTTTAACCAGAAAATTCCCAGCTCAGAAGGGCAGAGTCCAGCCTCTTCTCCCACAAGAGTGCAGTCCACGAACCTTCTTAATGTAAAATAACTGGCCTGAAGCCCAAGTGCCTAAACCAGAACTAATACACTTGGACACTGGGCTCTCAATCAGCAGTTCCCAACTTAGAAGGATGAAAGCTACCTGTCCTGCCACCACAGTGCTTGCCACAAACCTTCCTAATGTAAAACAACTGGTCTGAAGCCCAAGTGCTTAATCCAAAAGACTTGAATGATAGCTACACTTTAATCAAGTTACAACCAAGCAGTAATAAATACCATTGAATACTTTAGAGAATGTCTGGATTAGTGCTCAAGTTACACAAACAAAGCTAGATCCAGCAGGCCCGAATCCAGTCTATGCCACAGCAAACAAGGCGCACCAACTTCAGTAAGAAACAGTTCAGATATGCATGCACTATAAGCCTTTAACCAGAAATTCCCAGCTCAGAAGGGCAGAGTCCAGCCTCTCCTCCCACAAGAGTGCAGACCACGAACCCTCTTAATGTAAAATAACTGGCTTGAAAGCCCAAGTGCTTAAACCAGAATTAATACACTTTTAGAATAACAGACACTGAGCCCTCAATCAGCAGTTCTCAACCTAGAAGGATGTAAGCTACCTGTTCTGCCACAACAGTGCAGACCACAAACCTCTCAGTGCAAAACAACTAACTGGTCCGAAGCCCAAGTGTTTAAACCAAAAGGCTTAGAATGAGTTACACCAAGCAGTAATAAATACAATTGAGTATTTTAAGATGATGCAAAAGTAAAAAGAAGTAGGTAAAACACAAGTACAGTAAAAGCAGATGAAATTTTTTTTTTTTTTTTTTTTTTTCTGAACAAGTGCTGAGATCAAAGAAACAGATTTGAGTGCTGAAACTAGAAAACTGGCTAGTTACAAGAAAAAAAAAAAACAAGCTAGAAGGCTTCCCTCAAACACAGAAGGGCTTGGGGGCTCAGAAGCCTACAAATAGTCTGTACCACTTAACAAGAAAGGCAGGAAATAAGCTTAATTTTTTTTTTTCTATTTCCCAGATGCTCTCTTTGTACACAGTAGGAGTGCCTGAAATCAGAATATGATCTCACTGCACTCAGTTGAGTGAGCAAATGAGATGGGCCCAGAGGCAGGCTGAGGGGCGGGCAGTTTCAATGCCACTAAGATTAACACCAAAACAAAACCAGGGCGGATGGGTGGTAATAACTGAAGAGCAGAATAACCAGTTAAAAATTCCTTCAACACTCCTTCATACACAGTTTAAATCAATTTAAATACTGTATTTTTTAAAAGAAAAGTGCATAAAAAGGTACTTAAATTCTCTTATACGTCCAGTTGAATATAACCAAGTTCTTAGCTTGCCAAGCTGAAGTTTTAAAGCAGGAATTATTTCACATGCACCAGTTTAAATATGCAAGGACAGGAAATCACTGAATGTGGCTACCCCCACACCTGTAATTACTAGCAAATAACAAAATTCAGCCAACACTAGCTTTTAGTTCAAGTTACTGAAGAGCAGAATAACCAGTTAAAAATTCCTTCAACACTCCTTCATACACAGTTTAAATCAATTTAAATACTGTATTTTTTAAAAGAAAAAGTGCATAAAAAGGTACTTAAATTCTCTTATACGTCCAGTTGAATATAACCAAGTTCTTAGCTTGCCAAGCTGAAGTTTTAAAGCAGGAATTATTTCACATGCACCAGTTTAAATATGCAAGGACAGGAAATCACTGAATGTGGCTACCCCCACACCTGTAATTACTAGCAAATAACAAAATTCAGCCAACACTAGCTTTTAGTTCAAGTTACTGAAGAGCAGAATAACCAGTTAAAAATTCCTTCAACACTCCTTCATACACAGTTTAAATCAATTTAAATACTGTATTTTTTAAAAGAAAAAGTGCATAAAAAGGTACTTAAATTCTCTTATACGTCCAGTTGAATATAACCAAGTTCTTAGCTTGCCAAGCTGAAGTTTTAAAGCAGGAATTATTTCACATGCACCAGTTTAAATATGCAAGGACAGGAAATCACTGAATGTGGCTACCCCACACCTGTAATTACTAGCAAATAACAAAATTCAGCCAACACTAGCTTTTAGTTCAAGTTACTGAAGAGCAGAATAACCAGTTAAAAATTCCTTCAACACTCCTTCATACACAGTTTAAATCAATTTAAATACTGTATTTTTAAAAGAAAAGTGCATAAAAGGTACTTAAATTCTCTTATACGTCCAGTTGAATATAACCAAGTTCTTAGCTTGCCAAGCTGAAGTTTTAAAGCAGGAATTATTTCACATGCACCAGTTTAAATATGCAAGGACAGGAAATCACTGAATGTGGCTACCCCCACACCTGTAATTACTAGCAAATAACAAAATTCAGCCAACACTAGCTTTTAGTTCAAGTTACTGAAGAGCAGAATAACCAGTTAAAAATTCCTTCAACACTCCTTCATACACAGTTTAAATCAATTTAAATACTGTATTTTTAAAAAACAAGTGCATAAAAAGGTACATAAATTCTCTTATACGTCCAGTTGAATATAACCAAGTTCTTAGCTTGCCAAGCTGAAGTTTTAAAGCAGGAATTATTTCACATGCACCAGTTTAAATATGCAAGGACAGGAAATCACTGAATGTGGCTACCCCCACACCTGTAATTACTAGCAAATAACAAAATTCAGCCAACACTAGCTTTTAGTTCAAGTTACTGAAGAGCAGAATAACCAGTTAAAAATTCCTTCAACACTCCTTCATACACAGTTTAAATCAATTTAAATACTGTATTTTTAAAAGAAAAAGTGCATAAAAGGTACTTAAATTCTCTTATACGTCCAGTTGAATATAACCAAGTTCTTAGCTTGCCAAGCTGAAGTTTTAAAGCAGGAATTATTTCACATGCACCAGTTTAAATATGCAAGGACAGGAAATCACTGAATGTGGCTACCCCCACACCTGTAATTACTAGCAAATAACAAAATTCAGCCAACACTAGCTTTTAGTTCAAGTTACTGAAGAGCAGAATAACCAGTTAAAAATTCCTTCAACACTCCTTCATACACAGTTTAAATCAATTTAAATACTGTATTTTTAAAAGAAAAGTGCATAAAAAGGTACTTAAATTCTCTTATACGTCCAGTTGAATATAACCAAGTTCTTAGCTTGCCAAGCTGAAGTTTTAAAGCAGGAATTATTTCACATGCACCAGTTTAAATATGCAAGGACAGGAAATCACTGAATGTGGCTACCCCACACCTGTAATTACTAGCAAATAACAAAATTCAGCCAACACTAGCTTTTAGTTCAAGTTACTGAAGAGCAGAATAACCAGTTAAAAATTCCTTCAACACTCCTTCATACACAGTTTAAATCAATTTAAATACTGTATTTTTTAAAAGAAAAAGTGCATAAAAAGGTACTTAAATTCTCTTATACGTCCAGTTGAATATAACCAAGTTCTTAGCTTGCCAAGCTGAAGTTTTAAAGCAGGAATTATTTCACATGCACCAGTTTAAATATGCAAGGACAGGAAATCACTGAATGTGGCTACCCCCACACCTGTAATTACTAGCAAATAACAAAATTCAGCCAACACTAGCTTTTAGTTCAAGTTACTGAAGAGCAGAATAACCAGTTAAAAATTCCTTCAACACTCCTTCATACACAGTTTAAATCAATTTAAATACTGTATTTTTTAAAAGAAAAAGTGCATAAAAAGGTACTTAAATTCTCTTATACGTCCAGTTGAATATAACCAAGTTCTCCTTCTAAATCAAAATCAACTACATAATCCCATTAAACCCAGTAACAGGAACTTTCAAGCCAAATTACCTGTTAAGTGAATGTTTGTCAAAATTCAGTGCTCCTGCAGACTCTGTGAACATAGCAACCCATGTTGGTTTGCTCGCAGAAACTCTGTACATCCATATCAATGGCTGCATAAAGGCTGATGCACCTACCAAAATTAAGCCCGTGACTAGCCACAGAAAACTGCCTTAGTGGCATCCCAAATTAAACAGGATATACAACTAAAGGAAAATAAATTAGGCAGGGTACTTCCCATAAAGATAAAAACTCTCTCATCAAAGTAAGTAGGCAACTAAGATGGCTAATTAGGTCAAGTAAAGCAGCCAACTTTAAGGTTAAGATAGCTTCCTGAGTGAAAGAGAAGTATAAGGCCTTCTACAAGTATGTCAGAAATCTCAAGGGAAGCACACAGCAGTGTGCTGCACTGGTGGTTAATGGTGCCACATTCACAGAGCCTGGCGATATGGCCAACTGTTTAGTGGACAAATTCAATTCCAGCTTTACCCCCCCCCCCAAAAAAAATATCCTCAAATATAACTACTCCAACTATTACTAGGGAGCATGTACTGTCTGCACTCACTAAAGTGAAGAATATAGCCTCAGTGGGCCCCGATATAACATCTTAGGATGCCTCCAGAATAGTCTAAAATACGACTTATCAGGACCCCTGAATTCATCACTCATTTCCTCCAGTGCAGCTCTTTTGATTGTGTACTTTTAACTCCCAGCGTGTGTGGCTTAAGCCTTTAAAAAATGAAGTTAATCACTTTACAGTGCTAACAAATGCTCATTGACAGAGGTCAAATATCAGTACAGTTGTGTTTACCATCATATATGCTTCAAGGTGAAATATTCTGATACCTTGTATGTAGCATGGTTTTAGAGTAATTAATGCAAATA